>NC_134874.1:41531608-41833358 GCF_049852395.1 Peromyscus maniculatus bairdii | reverse complement strand
GGAGGACACTCACTGACTAGGGTCTCTTCCCAACATCAAGAATCACTGCTAGAGAGTGACATGTGGCACATCCGTAGCCAGCTCAGCATCCAGGATGCCTATCTATACCCTCTGTGGTGGTAAACTGTGTGGCTGGGGGTTACTTAACACTAGCAGGCTGCCCCGAATTTAGATTCCCAACACTTCACAAATCACACGCAACCCAGGACCAACCAGAGAAGGCTAACTTGTCCTGACCCACTACACAGCGTTCTCAGTCCCCAGCTCAGGCACATGCTTCCCCACTGTGGCACCCAGCCACCTCTTCCACTGCAGAGCTCGTGATCTTGTTGATGTTGACCTCGACTTCAAACAAACAGCCATTGCAGACATCATTTGAGGGTCTATGTACCACATTGTGTGGCAGAATTACAAAGAAGGGGTAGGGAGAAAGCTCAGTAAGTCAAGTACAAGCTGTGCAAGCATCAGGATATGACCCCACATAAAAAGCAAGGCATGGTGGTCTGTGTGTGTAATTTCAGTGCTGGGGGATGGAGACAGACAGATCCTCCCTGGGGCTCACAGGCTGGCCACTTGAGCCTAAATGGGTGATCTCCAAGTTCACGGACAGACTCTGTCAAAAATACAATACAATAGGCAATGCCCCCGGAATGAATGACACCAGAGGTTGTTTCTGACTTCCATAAGTATGCACCCTGGGTTGGATCATCAATGTCACATAAACCAGGCATAGCAGCACATGTGTGATCCCACCACCCTGGAGGTGGAGATGGGGGAATCGGGAGCTCAAGGTCATCCTTGGCTACATAGTGAATTAGATGCCAAGCCTTGGATATACGATAGCTTGTGTGTGTGTGTGTGTGTGTGTGTGTGTGTGTGTGTGTGTGTGAGAGAGAGAGAGAGAGAGAGAGAGAGAGAGAGAGAGAGAGAGAGAGAGAGAGAGAGAGAGAGAGAGACTCCAAACAGAACACTGGGGCTGGAGAGATGGCTCAGTGGTTAGGAGCATTGGCTACTCTTCCAGAGGACCTGGGTTTGTTCCCAGCACCTACATGGTAGCTCACAGCCATCTATAACTCCAGTCCCAAGTGATCTGATGCCCTCTTCTTACCTCCATGAGTATCAGTCGTACATGTGGTGCACAGACATACACATAAGAAAAACACCCCCGACCCGACCAAATAAAATATAAAACAAAACAGAAAACCTAGGCGTGCTCCAGAGAAGTGTTTTCTAAAGCACATGTGTTGTAGTGACCCTGGATCAACTGTCAAGTCAATCGGATGCTTTTCTGCTGAAGTTGCAGAGGGTGGTGTCTTGTTACTTTTCCATGGCTCTGATAAAACACTGTGACAGAGGCGACTCATAGAAGAAAGTTTGTTCGGGGCTTATGGTTCCGGAGAGAAGAGTCTGTGATGGGGGATAGGAAGCAACAGGCAGCTGGAGCAGCAGCTAAGAGCTCATATCTTGAACCGCATGCAGAAAGCAGAGAAAGCTAACTTGAAACCACGTGCCTCTGCCCAGTGACACACCTCCTCCAGCAAAGCCACACCTCCCAACCCTCCCAAAGAGCCACCAACTGGGGACCACTTATCTAAGTGCCAGAGGCTTGTGGGGGGCAGCTCATTCAAGCTGCCACGTTTCATGCTCTGCTCCCTGTAGTCTCATGGCCGTATCTCAGTAGAGAAGCTGGTACCGGAAGTGGGATATTGCTGTGACAGACCTGACCATGTGGTTTGTTTGTTTGTTTTCGTTATTACTTTTTGTTTTTGTTTTGAGTACTGTGAAAGGCTTCCGGACGTTGGACTAGAAAAGCCCTTGAACACTGTAAGCATAGCTTAATGGTCAGAGCAGCAGGAGCTCGTAAGACAGGAGTGATGAAAGCCGGGTGGACTTTGGAGCCCTGGCTTGAGAGGTTTCAGAGAGGAGCACTGTTAGGAACTGGGCTGGAGGTGGTTCTGTGGTTTGTTGGCAAAAAAACGTGGCTGCTTTCTGCCCTTGTCTTAAAGAATTTGCCCAAGGCTGAATTTAAAACTAATGAAGTAAATTTTTGGTGGGGGAGACGCCAAGACAGCCTCATATCGATCCTGTTGCATGATTATTGATAATCACCCTTAACACAGGTCTACAATGACAAGGAGCAGGCGGGGAAGAAAGAAACATAAAATGTACAGTTTGAAGAGGAAAAAGACACTGGCAAGCTAAATGTTACAGCCAGGCTGGAGAGGTAGCTCAGTTGTTAAGTGTTTGTGCTGCTCTTCTGGAGGACCCAGGGTTGATTCCCAGCACCCACACCAGGCTGCTTACACCCACCTGTAACCCCAGTTCCAGGGTATCTGATGCCTCTAGCCTCCAAGGATACCCACACTCACATGCACATACGTGTGATTAAAAGTCAAATAAATCAAGTTACAGCTAAGGCTAGGAGAGGCAGTCATTGTTAAGGAGGTGAGTGCCCTTAAGGGGAGGCCAAATCTGCATCAGAATAAAGGAGGGCCTACATTCAGGGTAAGACCCCTACCCAGCTAAGCTTTTAAGGAGTGAAAGGAAAAGGCCGAAGGAATTTTCTGCTCCCCCAAAGTGGCCACCAAATAAAAGCTGCTGCTTCTGTGGCTCAAGGAGGCCCAGAATCCATCCCAAGCCAAACTTGGCCGTGTTGCCCATGTGATGGGTGCTCTGGAGTCAGGAAGGATCTGTGAGTAAATCGGTTATGGGATCTTCCACGAAGAGGAAGACCCTGAGGGCAGGCCACGCGTGGTAGGGCAGTCCCTGTGTGCTGGCTCTGAAGGCAAGAGACACTGGGAAGCCATTATGCCAAGCCGTGAAAATGAAGCCTAAATTACGTTGGAGAAATGAAGGTGTTGGAGATGCCAGAGCTGTGAGTTACCTCCTAAGGAGACTTGAATGCAGAAAGTGGAACCAGCCCCAGAGAGAGGTGCATATTGCAGGCGACAAAGCTGGAGGGGCAGAGCCGTCTAAGCCCTTGGACATCTGCTGTGGAACTACAGGATTAGGAGTTTGCCCTACGGGTTTCAGACGTAGTATCCTTTTGGGCATAATGCACCTGCTGCAGGGAGGATATGCACCCCTTCTGGTTATCATCCTGTTGCCAACTCCATGGTGATAGGGAGATGTCCTGGTCCTGGTACCTACCCATGGGGGCATGCCCTGGTAGTATTTGGCCAAAGTAAAACGCACACCATGTTACTACAATGGCTGGAGATGACCCCACAGGCATCACCCTACCTAAAATACTGCATTCCCGAGTTGGGCAGAGGGAGATAGAAGTGTAGCGCACTTGGCACCGGCTAGATGCTACATCTGGCCCTGATCTCCTGTAGAAAGTCAAGTCCTCAGCCCCTCAATTGGGGATGCCAGGAGGGTGCTCTACCACTGAGCCACACGCCCAGCCCCTCACTGGGGGATTCTAGGCAGGTGATCTACCACTGAGCCACACCCCCAGCCCCTCACTGGGGGATTCTAGGCAGATGCTCTACCACTGAGCCACACCCTAGCCCCTCACTGGGGGATTCTAGGCAGGTGCTCTACCACTGAGCCACACCCCAGCCCCTCACTGGGGGATTCTAGGCGGGTGCTCTACCACTGAGCCACACCCCAGACCTCTTTTTACCTTTTTATTTGGGGAAAATGTCCCACTAAGTTGCCCAGGCTGGCTTTGAACTCACTCTATAGTTCAGCAGGCCTTTTTCTTTCTTCCTTTCTTCCTTTCTTCCTTCCTTCCTTCCTTCCTTCCTTCCTTCCTTCCTTCCTTCCTTCCTTCCTTCCTTCCTTCCTTCCTTCCTTTCTTTCTTTCTTTCTTTCTTTCTCTCTCTCTCTCTCTCTCTCTCTCTCTCTCTCTCTCTCTCTCTCTCTCTCTCTCGTTTTTTTTTCTTTTTTGTTTTTGTTTTTGTTTTTTTGAGACAGGGTTTCTCTGTGTAGCTTTGGCACCTTTCCTAGAACTTACTCTGTAGCCCAGGCTGGCCTCGAATTCACAGAGATCCACCTGTCTCTGCCTCCTGAGTGCTGGGATTAAAAGTGTGCACCACGCTGCCCGGTGCCTTTACTTTTCAATCTTCCTTCCTCAGCCTCCAGAGTACTTGGGGTGGCAAGTCTGTCTACACGACAGGCCCCAAAGCCCTGTCTACAGAAAACTGAAACAAATGATTTAGCGTCACCTCCAAGTCTGTTTTTGGAAAATTCTGAGCTGGCAATGACCAGGTGCGGGAGCTAGAACTCCATCAGATTCTTCAGAGGAGAAGGTGGAAACCAGGAGCAAGGAGGTGACATGGCCAGAGCCCTGGAGAGTGTCACACCCGCTAGGACACCACCCTCCTTGCTTCCTGTGCCTGAGACAAAAACACCATTTCTTTTAGCCTCTGCTATTGTGGGCTTGTTTATGCAGCTGAAGTTAATCACAGGGCCACCAAATGACACTGGCGAGGTGCAGTATGACAGTGCAGTTTCTCCTCAAAAAACACCTTCCCTCCCTCGTCAGCATCCCTGTCACACCCCAGCTCCGCGGTGCACAGTGATCCCTCAAACCCCGGGGTGCTGCGTCGTCGGAGCATCTGGAAGTGTCCCTGCCCACTGGCACGCTCAGAGGCAGCTCTCAGGACCCCCACACCCGCTCCTCAGGGAACCTTCCTTCCAAGCTTGGGGATCAGATTTAAGGACTGGAACTCTGAGAGCCAATGGCTTGATTCAGTTCTTACTTTTGTGCTTCCAACTCCACTGGCCTGAAGGGGAAAAATTATTCTTACTTCATCATTTTCAGAGAAATCAACCAGATAGCAACATGGTCAGCTTCCAGGAGTGTCCGGAAGCCACGGTGGGCTGTGCCAGGTCAGGATCCAGGCCTGCCTTTGGTTTGCTTCTGGCCCTTCCAGGATGCCTGTTCCACAGTCAGAATGAGGCAGGCAGATGGCTCTGCGACACCCACACAGAGCTGCTTTAACTGTTCCTGCTTGAGATCCCTTTCCACCTGAGAAGGGTGTGTGTGTGTGTGTGTGTGTGTGTGTGTGTGTTCGCGCGTGTGTACATGTGCACGTGCATGTGTGTGGGCATGCAATGTATGAATGTACATGCTCACACTTTGTGTGAGTGTGGTTGTGTGCATGCCTGGTGCATGTGTGGAGGTCACCTTGTTTGAGACGAGGTATCTTTTTTGTTGTTTTCTGTCTTTTAAGTCTAGGCTAGCTGGTCCGAAAGCTTTCAGGGATTCTCCTCCCATAGGAATGCTGGGAAAACAAACATTTGTACCGAGTGTCCAGCTTTTGTGTAGGTTCTGGGGACTCAAACCCAGATCCACATGCTTGTACAAGAAGCATTTTATACACTGATCCATCTCCTTAGATTTCACCTAAGGAATTTTTATGTAATCCTATGTTGTGGGACACACTGCTCCTGGGGAGCCATGAGCAAACATTTCTCCTCAGACAGAGAACTGATGACAGACCAAAGTAACAAGACCTCTAAAGTCCAACTTGGTGAAGCAATGAATTTGTTGGGGTTACTTGTGGGAGTATGGACGAGAGGTTACTTACAGGATCAGGGACTGCCCAGAAGCAGCTGCATCACGGAAAAACCACCACAGCATGGGAGACAGCTGGAGCCCTGAAGTTCTCCACATGACTTGCAGACTTGCAGCCACTCAACGGGTGAATAGTCATCTCAGCAGTCCTTACTGCTTAAAAACCTCGAGGAGGGCGGGGCCTTGTGCATCTGGTAAGTGTCAGGAGCTTCCTGAGACTTGAGAGTTGTTACTTCCTGAGTCTTAATGAGTGTCCCTCTGGGGCAGCAGTTCTCAACTTTCCTAATGCTGTGACACTTTAATATAGTCCCTCATGTTGTGGTGACTGCCCCCCCCCATAAAGTTATTTTGTTGCTATTTCATGACTATAATTTTGCTACTGTTATGAATCATAATGTCAGTGTCTGATATGTGATCTCCAAAGGGATCATGACCCACAGATTGAGAAACACTGCTCTAGGGTAGAATGTTTCAATTCAGAAAACATATAGACAATACCTAAGATAGAAAGGCATATATGTATATAAAACAGGTACAAAAATCAAACATTTACTGATATAAAATGGTGAATAAATTGACTTTAAAATAATTCATATATATAATCTTATAATTTACTAATGACAAACCAAATTTACATACCAGTGAGATGGATATGTCTGTTTGGTGAATCCAACCCAGTTAAAAAAAATATACTACTTGTATTAATGCTTGCATGTTGAGGAATGATGGTAGGAAAATATAATCTTTATTTCCTGTAATTAAATCATTATATTTCTGTAAGAGCAGAGAGCTTTGTATGTACAGTAAAAACAAAACAAAACAAAACAAAACAAAAACACCCACATTCATAACATACAGTAGTCTAGACAAGGTGTTTGAGGCAGCATCTGTTGCATGCATTATATGTGTGACAGCATGCACAGAGCATGTTGTCTATCAGTGCCAAAGCAGCGAAGCCTCATGATGCAACATGGATGAACACTGCTAGAAATATCTTGAATTCCAGTGCATTTGATTCTTTCTTTCTCTCTCTTCCTTCCTTCCTTCCTTCCTTCCTTCCTTCCTTCCTTCCTTCCTTCCTTCCTTCCTTCCTTCCTTCCTTTCTTTCTTTCTTTCTTTCTTTCTTTCTTTCTTTCTTTCTTTCTTTCTTTCTTTCTAAAACAGAGTGTCATACAGCCTGGGCTAGCCTTAAATTTACTAATTAGCCGTGACCTTGAACTTCTGTACGTCTTGCCTCTACCTCCCAGAGTTAGGGTTATAGACATGCACCACCATACCTGGTTTATGCAATGCTCAGATGGAACCCAGAGCTTTGTACATAGCTGGGCAAGTACTCTACCAACTGATAGATGTCTCCAAACTCTCATACTGTGCTTGATTCTTCCTGACTGTTTTTTAAAAAGATTTCTTTTTTCTTTTATTTTTTGATAGGATCTCTCTATGTAGCCCTGACTGCTCTGGAACTCACTCTACAGACCAAAGTTAGCCTTGAATTTACAGAGATCCTCCTGCCTCTGCCTCAAAAGTGCTGGTGTTAAAGGCATGCGCCACCACACTTAGGTCTAAGATTTATCTACTTTTATTTTATGTGTATGAGTATTTGCTGCATGTATGTACATGCAGCACATGTATGCAGTGCACATGGAGGCCAAAAGAAGGGCTTGGAGCCCCTGGAACTGGAGTTACAGATGTTTGCGAGGTATCATGTAGGGGCTGAGACCTGAACCCGGGTCCTCTGTAAGAGAAGCAAGTGCTCTTAACCATTGAGCCACCCATCGCTTTAGCCCAGCTCTGAAAGTAATTTTTGATTGTTCCAGGTTCATAAATGTTTTCCTGTTGCCATAGTTTTCATAACCCCCACATTGAATTGTGCCCCCCAGTGGGATTATGTCCCACAGTTTAAGAAATGTTTGATCTAAAGAGCAACAGGGCCGTTGCCATCTGGCCAGGTCTATGAAGGCTCACCACAGTAGCACCTCCGTACTCCATGTCTTTTTACAGCCCTCTGGGGTGGGTACGTTTGATGGTCATTGTCTTAGTCAGGGTTTCTATTGCTGTGAAGAGACACCATGACCACGGCAACTCTTACAAAGGAGAACATTGAATTGCAGTTGCAGCTTGCAGTTCAGAGGTTCAGTCCATTATCATCATGGCGGAGAGCATAGTGGTATGTGGCAAATGTGGTGCTGGGCACATTCTGATCAGAAGGCAACAGGAAGTGGACTGTGACACTGGGTGTAGCTTGAGCATAGGAGATCTTAAAGCCTGCCCCCAGTGACACCCTTCCTCCAACAAGGCCATGCCTACTCCAACAAGGCCACACCTCCTAATAGCCACTTCCTATGGGCTTCTTGAGAGGGCCTGGGAGCCAGACCAGGGCCATGACAGGTTTCTGACAGCCCTGCCAGGGACCCGGCCTTAGTTTCAATTTACTAGAACAGGCTGCAGCTGAGCAAGCAGTTCTCAGGAAGACCACAACTCAGGGGCAACCAATCAGCAGGCGCCCCACAGCCTTCTGCTGGCTCAGCAGGAACACTCCAGCCTTCTGCTAGCTAAAGATAGCTTTCCCTGTCCTGCAGCTGGAAGGTCCCTAACCACTAGAGCCTCCCACCAATCAGCACCAGATTAATCCCTCCTCCCTGGAATTCCCCCAATTCCACTTTAAAGGAGCTTGTAACCACCCTTCGGGGTTGCTATTTGCTACCCCCGACATGTTGGAAATAATAAATGCTCTTGCTAACTGCGTACGTGACTGACGGTCTTTCTTGGGGGATTCTGTCAGCCCCGAACACTTCTGGGGGCCAATTACATTCAAACTGCTGCAGTTAATACTGACCTTCAACAAGATGTAGGATCACATAAAGACCAGCTCCTGGCCAGGTCCATGAGGAGTTTCTAGATGAGATGTACTGAGCTGGGAGACTCACTTTAACCGTAGGTGGTGCCAGTCTCACGGGCTGGGGCCTGAGATGAAGAGCTAAGGAGGAAGTGAGGTGGACATGAGTGTTCGTCTCTCTCTGCTTCCTGACTGGATTCAGTGTGACTGGTACTCCACGCTCCTGCCACCATGCCTTTGCACCATGATGGACTGTACCTAAGACCAAGCAAATCTGTCTTGTTAAAAATTGCCTGTGTCATGAGGTTGTCATAGCCATATGAAAATTATGTTGGTTTGGATGAGAATGCCCCCCACTGGCTCATATGTTGGAATGCTTAGTCCCCACTTGGTGGAATTGCTTGGGAAGGACGAGGAGGTGTGGCCTTGTTGGAAGAGGTTTGTCACTGGTGGAGGGCTTTGAGGTTTCAAAAGCCCGGGACAAGCCTAGTCTCATTCTCTGCAATTTGCAGAACAGATGTGAGCTCTCAGCTACCTTTCCAGGGCCATGCTTACCTGCTGCCATACTCTCTGCCATGATGATAATGGAGTAACCCTTTGAAACTGTAAGCAAGCCCCGAATTAAATGCTTTCTTTTATACGTTGCCTTGGTTGAGGCATCTTTTCTCCAGAATAGAACAGTAACTAAGTAACGGTAACTAAAACAGATTGTGACCCCAGCTTTGCTGGGTAAAATGAAGGTGATTGCTGGTGCTAAACAAGTTATACCTGATCCTGGTCCTGAATGAAGTATCTGTTTTTAAGCCTGCTCACCTGACCTGTGGGAACTGCCTTCAGTTACATGCACTGAGGCCCAGAGTGGGCATTTACAGCTGCATGCCCCGAGGAACAAATGTTTTGCCCATGAGGCCCTGAGCTCCACAAGGAAGAGCTCAACCCAGGTCCAAGCTAAGCCATGGCTGTTACCTGCCAAGTCCACTAGCCCAGCAATCTACTATCTACTTTCAAATGGGCCATGAAGCCACCACCGATGATAGAAAGTCCTGCATAGAGGCACCGGTGGTGGGTCTCAGTGCATAGGGAAGCCCACGGGCACAGTTGTTATAAAGCCATGCACTGTGGGGGCCTTTTTTTTTTTTGACAGGGTCTCATGTGTTGGGATTATAGGAATGTGGTACCAAGCCTTGTTTATGCAGTGCTGGAGATGGAACCTAGGACTCTGTGTTCTGGGCAAACACTCTACCAGGTGAGCCATATCATCAGATCTTATTACAATTTAAAGGAAAAATTTCTGGTTGTTTTTTTTTTGTTTTTTTTTTTTTGAGACAGGGTCTCACTATGTAGCTTTAGCTGGCCAGGAGCTTGCTACGTAGATCAGACTGGCCTTGAACTCATAGAGATCTGCCTGCCTAAGCCTCCCAAGTGCTAGGATTAAAGTTGAGTGTCACCATGTCCTGACTTAAAATACATTTTAAAAAATTATTTTTATCATTGTATATATGTTCAGCCTGCATGTATGTCTGGTGCCAGAAGAGGGTGTTGGATCCCCTGGAACTGTAGTGACAGATGGTTGTGAGTTACCTTGTGGGTGCTGGAAATTGAACTCAGGTTCTCTGGAAGAATGATAAATGATTTTTAACCTCACAGTTATCGCTCCAGCAGGCCCTCCCCCTATTATTATTATTATTATTATTATTATTATTTTGGTTTTTCTAGACAAGGTTTCTCTGTGTAGCTTTGGAGCCTTTCCTGGAACTCACTCTGTAGCCCAGGCTGGCCTCGAACTCACAGAGATCCGCCTGGCTCTGCCTCCCGAGGGCTGGGATTAAAGGCGTGTGCCACTGCTGCCCAGCTTCCTATTATGGTTTTAAAGGGCTAAACAAACATCGTCATGAAAACTTTCCAGGCCACGTAGCTCCAGATGTCTCATTAAATACGCCTGCCTCCCTAGAAACCAAGTGTTGCTAGGTGCTTTTCTCGTTGCTGTGAGAGAATATCTAACAAAAACAATGTCAAGGAGGAAGGGCTTGTTCTGGGTCACACAGTTCACCACGGTGGGGCAGGCATGATGACAGGAGCCGCAGGAGAGGATCACATTGTGTCCACAGTCAAGAAGCACAGAGAGGTGGATGCTGGTGCTCAGGCCCCCAGCCTAGGGAATGGTGCTGCCCACATTCAGGGTGGGTCTCCCCATGTCTATTAAATCTCTCTGCAAACGCCCTCACGGACAGGCCCAGGGGTATTCCCTAATGGATTCTAAATCCAGTCTTATTGACCATCATACCAACCAAATGAGCAGATAATGCTAGAGCAGCTCGTCAATTACAGATACAAAACCTGCAAGAACTGAGGTCATAGAGAATGAAGATTTACATGTGAGGTGATGATAGAATACTTAGTAGTCAAGCTCGGGGACAGAGAAGTACATACACGTGAATATGAATATGAATAGATAGACTAGAAATTGTCATGACGTAAAGTAAGTAGAGCTGGTGATATGGTTCAGTGTGGTAGTGTTTCTGCCTCCCACGCATGAAACCCTGGGTTCCACCCCAAACACTACATCAAACACATGCTTGTAATCTCAATGCTCCGGAAGTGGAGGCAGGAGGATCAGAAGTTCAGGTCATCCTCAATTGCATAGCAAATTTGATGCCAGCCCAGGCTACATGAGACCCTGCGTCAAAATAAAGCACCCCAGGCTTATGGTCTATCGATGATTTAAGAGACTGTAATGGCTGTGTGTCCAGCTGTCCCTCACAAAGCGCTTGTGCTGACTCTTGGGACTGAGTCTGCAAGGAGCCCTGGCTGTATCTGGCCTTTACGAAGGGGGTCCACACACATATGATGGGAGACCTTTTGATCTGAGTAAAGAGGTAAGATAAACAGTGGAGATACCAGGCAGGTCCCTTGCTGTCCAGTGATTCCTTAATTAGAAATTTTTATTAGTCTATTTTATTACTATTTAAAAATTATCTAGGGTCTGGATAGATGGCTCAGCAGTTAAGAACACTTGCTGATCTTTCAAATATCCAGGGTTTGATTCCCAGCACCCATGTTGGGGGGCTTGCAACCTCTGGCTCCAGGGGGACCCAACACCTCTGGTCTCTGAGAACACTTAAACTAACGTGTGCATACTCAACACACACACACCACACACACACACACACACACACACACACACACACACACACAATTAAAAATATAATCAATCTTTAAACAAATCTGTGTATGGCCTGACACATATGTGGAGGTCAGAGAACAACTTTGGGGCTTGGTCCTCACCTTCCACCGTTTTTGACACAGGGTCTCTTTGTCGCTGTCCACAGAGAATGCCAGGCTCCCTGGCCCATTAGCTACTAGGCGCTCTCCTGCTTCTGTCTTCCATCTCACTATAGGGATGCTGGGATTACAGACACACACACACACACACACACACACACACACACACACACACACACACACACGTACTACAGCGTCAGTTTTACATGGGTGCCGGGAGTTGAACTCAGGTCCTCCTGATCGCGCAGCAAGCACTTTCCCCACTGAGCCGTCTGCTTAGCCCCTGGAGATGGTTTGTAAACAGAACACCTTCTCTACATACTGGTGGTGCTAGTCACAGTGTGACGACTTCAGTTCTGCTAAATTTCATCGGCATTTGTCACTAACGTTTTCTCTATCGGTGACGTGAGCCTAGTCAGTCCACAGAGCACTAAGCCGCAGCTTGATCCGTGACATCTGCCAGCATCTGCAAAGCATGTGCTCCTGTGGGCACTGTTGCCAGAGCAGCGTGTGCCGGAGCCTGGGCCTCCCGGCTGCCCTAACAGCCAGCCTCTGCCACTGTCCTCCGTAGACCAACTCCACAAGTCTCGGCGAGAGCGCAAAAGGAGTTTATTCACTGTGGTTACGTTGGGGAAGAGGAACAAACAGATCCCGTGGCCCCCCAAGTTCATCTTCCAGGTCCTGCTGGAGGTTTAGATTTAAATAGAGGGCAAGAGGTACACAGAGCCAGGCAGTCTTGTCAAGGTGTCTTGTCTCACTGATCGTCACTGTCTCGGCTCCAGTCTCCCCTGCAGGACGGTCTGACAAGCTGTCAGAACTGTGTGAATTCTGTTCCCCGGAGACAAGCTCCTCCTCTGGCTGACACCAGGCTTCAACCTCATCCTTTGAAATATTTCAATTACAGAACCCATCTGAACAACCAGGAAACACAATTATGATATAACAAAAGCCTCTCAAAGTATGCTCTCCCCAACATAACCAGACCCTGCTTTCAGATAACAGATGTTCTCCCAATCAACCCTGTGTAGCCAATCTGAATTTTCCCGTCTCCTCTCAAGAGCTCACAAATGGACTCCAGGTAAGCACTCCAGCCAACCAATAGCCAAAGTTGTCCTGCCTAGTGCCTATTCTTCAGGGTGGGATCAATTCCCTTTCCCTAGGATCTCTCCCCCTTCCCTAGGTCTTGGGGCTCCTCTTCTCAACTACCAGGACCATGAACCCAAAAGTTTCAAATATACATCCTAGATAATTTTTTTTCTAAACTCCTTAACTTTACCTCCGTCCCTAGTCTATCTGTCCGGACAGATTTCAAATCAACTGTAGACTGTTCCAGCAACTCCAGCCCCAGCTGTTTCCCTGGTCCGGCTCACAGACGACCCTTCCCTAGCCTCAGATCGTCCCACAGAACCCGGGCATCGACGGACACAGCCTGCTCTTCCTGACTTTGACCAGCAACCCAGATTTCGTGGGCCCTGTGGTGATATTTTAATTGTGCTGAAATTTGATTTTATTTGTATGTTAATAAATATAATAAATAAAGTTTGCCTGGAGATCAGAGGTCATGAGCGAGCCAGGAATAGAAGTCAGGTGGTGGTAGCCCACGCCCTCAATCCGATCACATGGCAGGCACAGTCTCTGTGTTGTCAAGGACACAGCCAAGAGTCTGTGACCCTTGAGTCTTTAATCCCAGTACCAACCATAGAGACCAGGAGGTCTGTATAGGCAGGCAGTGACGAGGAAGTCATGTGGCTGAGCTTAGACCCAATGAGAAGGCAGAACAGAAAAGCAATAAAATGCAAGACACACAGGAAGAAGGTCTCTCTCTCAGGGGAAGGACGACAGCGAGTGGTAAGCTAAAGGGAGTCATGGCTCTTGCTCTGATCTCTTGGGCTTTAACTCTGTATTTGGCTCCGTGTTTCTTATTTAATAAAACTGTTTAGAAATTCATCTACAGGTCCCCTAACAACAATGCTGTAATGTCAACAGGAAGCAGTCAGAATGATGCCCATTTACCCAACACCCAACAACTCAATAATAAAACAAAAAAGTGGGAATGAAGGGCAAACGTGGCTCTGGCAGGCCTTGCCCTTCTCCCATATCCCCTCTGCCTTGCTAAAAACCGTCAGATTACATTCCTAAAGCTAGCCACCAAGGTCTGTTCCCTTATTAGGCCACTGCCTCCTCCTGAGGCTGACTACCAAGATCCAGCTATCAAAGTATTGAAGTCCAGCAATCAAAAGCCCCCTTTGGCTCACCTAATTAACATACCCAATTAAATGAACACAGTTTCCCCTTTTACCTTTGTAAGCTGCTATTTGCCTGTGAGCATGTCTGTCTCCCCTCGATCCAGAGGCAGTCCTTTGTCACCCCAGCACAAAGACCCCTGCCCCCTCTCCCATGTCCCCTTCCCCTTCTCCCTCGTCCTCTCTCTCCCGTCTTTGCCTCTTATTCCCTGCCCTTTGTCCCTCTGGGGCAAATGCATCTCCTTGTAGTGAGAATGTGGTCTTGGGGCGTCTTGTGCTGAGTTCTGGTCCCTTGATCCTTCTCTTAAGATAAGACTCCTGGGAAATCCCAACTTTTGAGGCCCATTGTTTCAGTGATCTGATAGCCAGAGAGAGGGTTTTGTGTGACGCTGTCCCCAGGAGACAGGAGCAAAAGTCTACTCACATTTGGGAAATAAGAACAGAGTAATGTAAGGGTGCCACTAGTTTGAAGAACCACAGGTTTTATTGGGGTTACTTACAAAACATGGGTGTGGGGCTACTTGGAGGAGCAGCAAGGACTCAAAGGCAGCTGCATCACCAAAGCCCGCCCCCGCGCAGGTGACAGACAGTTTATAAAGGTGGCTACTTTGGAGCACACTGCACATCCTGCAGGCAGTTAGTTCAACAGGCTGGAGGGTGTCCTTTCCCAGAGGCTCCGGTGGTCTGAGCCTCTTCCAGGCAGATCAACTTGTCTGACTTGACGTTGCAGCTTGTCTTGTCTGAGAGTGACTCACCCTCACAAAAGTCTTCGCAGCTTACGTACCTGCTTGGGGAGGGAGGGACCTAGTGAATCTGGTCAGTTTCGAGGACTTCCGGAAGCTATTTTGAGTTATTTGCTTCCTGTCTTTAGGAGCTTCCCCAGTGGATGGAATGTTTGTTTGTTGGTTTGTTTGTTTTTGTTTTTCGAGACAGGGTTTCTCTGTGTAGTTTTGGTGCCTGTCCTGGTTCTTGCTCTGTAGACCAGGCTGGCCTCGAACTCACTGAGATCCTCCTGATTCTGCTTCCTGAGTGCTGGGATTAAAGGCATGCGCCACCACCGCCTGGCCTGAGGATAGAATGTTTTATCTCCTCTTAGAACACACTGCTGTTTCACTTTCCTGTAAGCATCCTGTGTCCTGATGAGCATCCCTCCAAGATGGAGGATTTTAATCTTGAGGAGAGGGCCACACAATAGAGAGGAACAAGAATCTCTTTAGAACAGTGGTTCTCAACCTTCCTAAAGCTGTGACCCTTTAATACAGTTCTTTATGTTGTGGTGATCCCCAACCATAAAGTTATTTTCATTGCTACCTCATAACTGTAATTTTGCTGCTGTTATGAATCATAATGTAAATATCTGATATGCGACCCCTCAGAGGGGTCAAGACCCACATGTTGAGAACCACTGCCTTAGAAGGTCTCTGTACATGCCAGGAGGGTTACAGGGCCAGTTGCTGGTAAGACACGGGGACCAGCAGATGGCAAGCCTGTGGTACATTCTTCCTATCAACGTGGAACAAGGGGCATTTAGTTACAGCCACAGGACATAACACGCAGATTGCATCCAGTGTGCAAAATAAAGGTACTCATTAGATGGGGTTTGGGAGGGAGGAGGGGGGTGCTGTGGGAGCAAGGACCCCCAGACATTCAAGAATAGATGGGAGAAGCAGTCTTCAGGGCACTGAGCCGACATTACTAAGGAAAGCAGCCCCGCCCCCACCCCACAGCTGAGGACAGTGGGTCCTCATCTCCGGAGGAGCACTGGTATTGGTGTCTGCTCACCTCTGTCTGTGCCTGTGGCCCCGAATCCCTGCTTTGTCTGATTGGCCCCCTCTGCCCTGGTGACTGTCATCTTGTCGTGATGCTGTCTGCTCTAGTGACTGCTGTCTTGTCACGATGGCCCTGTCTGCCCTGGCTGGTGGCTTCTGTCTTGTGATGATGGCCCTGTTTTGTCTAGGTGTTTCCTCTACTGCTCTCATTTACCTCCCGTGGCGAATGTTACAAAACAGCTCTTCTTTATTAAAATCCATTTATCCCAGTGCTTTTAGGCAATGTTAGAAATAGTGGTGTAAAGAATAAACCAGAGACATTGATAAAATAGAAAATATTTCCCAGTGAAATTTTACCTAAAAGATGCCACTTTCTACTGTTCTGTAACAGTGGATCACAGTTACAAGGACACTGGGACCTGCATCACGGAGGGCCATTTTCTTATGTCTCTTACAGGGTACTCCCAGAAGTCAACCAAGAATAGACTGGAAACAGAGAAACAGTCAAGGCAAGGTGGTGTACACCTTAGATCTCAACACTTGGGAGGCAAGAGGCAGGCCAAGCAATCTTTGTGAGCCCTAGGCTCGCCTGGTCTACATAGTGAGTTCCAGGTAGCCAGAGCTACATAGTGAGACCCTGTGTGTTGGTTTAAATGAGAATGGACCCCACAGGTCCATATCTTTTACCATTTGGTCTCCGGTTGTTGGAACTGTTTGGGAAAGGTTGAGAAGTGTGACCTTTGTGGTAGCGGAGGAGGTGTGGTGCTGGCCTTGGGCTGTGAGATTTCAAAAACTCACATCAATCTCAGCCAGTTCACTCTCTGCCTCATGCTTGTGGGTCAGATGTGAGTTCTCAGCTGCTGCTCCAGCATCATGCCTGCCTGCTGCCATGCTCCCCACCATGATGGTCATGGACTCTAACCCTCTGCAACTGTAAGCAAGGTCCCAATGTAATGCTTTTGTTTATAAGTTGCATTGGTCCTGATCACAACAACACAAAAGTAATTAAGACACCCTTGTCTCGATAAATAAATAAGTAAATGGATAAATAAAATAAGATAAAAGCAAACAAACAAAACTCTGATATTGGGATGTGGATGGATAAAAATAATGTCCCCTCTGAGCAGGTCTTCTAGGGAGGAAAACTTTACACAGATAATTTAGCTAAAGCAGGTCTGAAGGCATGCTGCTCACGGGAGTTTGGGGGCCCCTACCCCCGGGTGGATGTTGCTCATGTCGGATATGGAGAAGGCCATACTGAGGGTGTCTCATCTTTACTCATTCTGACCTACGAGAACCTGCCAGCTCACCAGAATCCAGTGAGGGGTTCCTGAGACAAAAACTGAGGAAGCTGCCCTTATGACCGGAGGCCTCCTACATAGGACCAGTGAGTGACTCAGACCTACTGGGTTATAGATAGCCAGCAGGCCGGTTAGGAAGTCAGAGGCACACAAGTCTGACTTCACCCTCTACTTGCAACACAATGGAAATTGTATCGCAACATTGCCAGACACCCCAGAATACCACTAGTCAGTCGCCAATCAAAATTTAGTGTATGGTCATCTTGCTGAATCAGAGCCTATACATACGGCCATAGATGCACCATCCATGCCATTAAAAATAGTATTAACTTGTCTGTGTGATTATTGTGTATTTAGGTGCACAGGCCTGGGTGTGGGGGACAGAGGACAACTTTCAGGAGTCAGTTCTCTCCTTTGGCCTTCACTTTGGGGGTTCTGAGGACTGGTCAGGTTTTCTGACTTGTGAGGCAGGTAAGTGCCTTTACTCACTGGCTACCTATCCCACTTTAAGATGAGAGCTAGGTAAAGCAGAAAATAAAATTGAAAAACCAAATTATGCTACCCGTCCCAGCAGACCCCCTGGGTCGAGTGTAACCTACCTGTCCTAAACCTGCCTGTTCTGTAAAGGGGAGGGGGTGGGGGCAGAGGGGGCGAGGGGCAAATGTGTTCTAACAGACCCACCCCTTCTCTGGACCAGCCCACTCAGGCTTTTGTCTTGTCCAGGACAGGACTGACACTTTCCTTCAGTCACGTGTCCATGTGGGCAGGGCGTTCTCTAGGTTGGCCCCTGACCTTGGCTTGCTTAGCCCAGATATTTTGCAGGAACCTTCTTGGCTAGTTCAAATGAAAATTCCCCACCACTGACATTTGGTCAGTGCTTCAGGCCCACCCTGGGCACGCGGGCCACCCGTGTCACCCTCAGACACTAGGGATACCCAGATCCACAGACATCTGACCACCGCGGGGCCGTCCTATCCCTCCAGACGCTAGAGACACGTTGGTCAAGCAAGTAGGTCACAGCGCTGTGTCCTCCTTCAGTCCATTCAGCTCGAGGAACCCCCAGGCTCCAGGAGGAACCAGGCTTTGAGGATGGCCAGCCAGATCGTTAACATTTACAGTTATTTTTTACGACTTCCTTGTTAAAGGAGCAAAACCTTATGCTTGGAGCAACAAATCACAAAGCCCTTCAAGTCGAATTGGGCCGGGTCGCCACTCACATCCAGGACCAGGAACACCTGGGCAGAGGCCTTTGCGCTTGCACGGAGTTGGGGAGGGAGAAAGCGAAGCCCTAGTGGCAGCAGCTACAACGCACCGGTGGATCAAAGGCGCCCAGGGCCTCTCACGCAGGCGCAGAGCACAGCACACAACCCACGTGGGTGACATCCGGAGAGTATGGGTGTCCCAAGCAGACTCTGGGCGGGAGGCTGGCCCAAAACGAAGTTCAGCGAGCTGAAGGGTGTTTTATTTATTTTGTTATTTGCTGGCCGTTGGTGGTGGCGCTCGCCCACATGCGCCAGGGGCCAGCGCCGTGGCAGCGTTGCGCAGGCGCACAGGGGGACGGGGAGGGGGCGGACTTGCCAGCCTGGCTAGGGGCCGCCTCCTGTCCCTTTGTGTTGTCTGCTCACCGGGCCATGCTTCTCCTGGGCTGTGGGCGGCAAGTGCTGTTGCTTATTGCTCCAGCCCTCAGAAGGGTGGCAGGTTCGCTGCCCTGGGCTTTAACCACTTGCAACTGTAGCCTTGGCAGCAATTACCTGGGATTTCCCGCGCTGAGCGCTAGCAGTGTCCACTACTGCTACAGTCCTGACCAGGCCCCGGGACCTCAGCTACTCTCGCTCTGCTGCCTGCATCTTCAAGTTAGCAGCTCAGCCCACTGCACTCATAACGATAAGGATCAAACGTAAACAAGAGAGCTGGGGTTGGTGATACACATCTACAATCCCAGCATTTGAGCAGTGGAGGCAAAGGGATCGAGAATTCAAGCCCCCCTGAGCTATATGAGCCCTTGTCTCAAAAATCAACAACAAAATATCTAGGCAAGGGAAGGTCACCGGAGGGACACTGTTGGGCCTAACACTGCAACCTAGGTGGATGGTTCCAGAAAGTCCTAAAGAGCCAGAATAGCCTGCTGCTTATACAGCCAGTAAGGGGATGTGGCCAGGGTGTTGCCACTAATCCCTGCACAATCCTTGGGGCCAAAGCGAGAATGTCTTGACACCAATCAAAGGTCTCTGGGGGTGACTGTGAAGTGTTCACAGCAGCCGATCTGGTATGGGGACAGTCCTGCCAGCTGCAGGCAAAGGGAGTACTAGAGAAGGGCCTGACACCTGTTAATTAGGGAGTTAAGTCACAGAAGGGGTGTGTGTGGGAGGGGAGGGGGGGACGACAATGTCTTAGCTTATTTAAAAGAAAAATAAACATTAGACGTGTGGCGACTGGCAAAGACCTAGTGTAAATTAACAGTGCTTTAACAGTATTCAATGCTGCTCTTAGCCAAATGCCCTTGGGGAGCGTCAGGTGGTTTTATCTGTCTCAATAGGTGGTGGATTAAATGCCTTTTGATTTCCTGAGCAGCAGCCCAGTGTCCAGTTAGTGTGTTGTCTTTCCCTCTGGATTAGATTCCTCCCTGGGGTGAGTGAGTCTGCAAGCTGGAACACATGGGTAACTTTACATCCCTCCCTTGGAGTTATTTGAACATGCAGTGTAGACCCCCATCATTCTATGCGTGTGATGGCTTTCATAATTAAACACCAAGGGATGAGGGTGCTTTAACTTCGAGCTTACACTTTTATCTTACAGCTATCTTAAGGCCTCTATGTCCCTTTTGGAGTGGTGATGAGATCATTACCGGAATGTGGATGTGAAACACAACCCTCACCTCAAAGGAAATAAGAGATAGCTTATCCTGAACCCAGTATTTGACTGTGGCCTAAGGAACACAGATACGGATTGATAGGAGAGATTTGTTCTACCGTGGAAGTGTTTACATGACTTTTACTAGATACAGAACAAAGAGTCATAAACCAAGGTGTTTACAGCAGACTTTGGGTGAGATCATGGGTAGGCAGGTCACAGCAAAGTGGGAAATCTCTGCTATAGGCTTCAGATGTTACCCAATGACATTCTTGGCTTTTGGATTGGTAGAAGCTAGTGGTCTGCTAGGAATCGATTGTAAAAGTGTTTTGTTGTTTTGTTTTTGTTGTTATTTTTAGAGACAGGGTTTCTCTGTGTAGCTCTGGCTATCCTGGATCTTGCCCTGTAGACCAGGCTGGCTGCAAACTCAGAGATCTGCCTGCCTCTGCTTCCCTGGGATTGATGGCGTGTGCCACCATGCCCAGCTGTATAAGAGTTTTGATAGTCATGGGATATTAGGTCAGAGGTGGGAGCTGAGTGGCTTTCAAGGGACTAAAAAGACACCCACCCGCAACCATAACTGCGCCTGGATCTACAACACTTCAACTCTCCATAATTTTCGGGTTCTAGGAAGCTGTTCATTGCCCGTTTCTGTGTTCGATCAGTGTTTCTGCGGATATTGGTGGAGTTATTCACGATGTCTTTTATATATATTCAGGATGTCTTAGATCACTAGCTTCCACCAATCCTAAAGCTAGGAGGCCATCAGATAGTGTCCGAGACCTACAGCAGAGCCTTTCCTGCCTTGCTGTGACCTGCCTGTCTGATGTTCCTACCCATCTATTTGAAAGTGCCTTGAGTTATGACTTTCTGTTCTGTGCCTATAAAAATTTCATGAAATGGTTTCCATGGTGGAACATGATATTTAAGGCAACTTGAGCCCATATTTCTGGGTCATAGTCACTCATATTTGGCTCCAGATTAAATCCTTTTTCTCTTTGAAGTGTGTTCCTTTTGAGCTATGTTCTGGTTTTATTTGGATTTGTTGAGTTGCTTGCCCCACCGAACACCAGGTTGCCGGGGAATATTCTTATATCAATAGAACCCGTGTCTTAAGGACTGCCTGGGAGGAGGTCATGTTTTAATCTTCCTGTGGGTTTGGTAGGTGCCAAATACAGAAAATGAAGCTTAGTTACAGGAAGAGGGATGAGGTCTGGGTCCTACAACGACTCCTGCACCTGTGGTATCCACAAGATTTCACTCCTGCTGTGAGCACTGACCATGGGTCAGTGTCAACAGTCAGGATCCCTACACACACACACACACACACACACTCCCCTATAATCACTGATCCTTTGTGAAAAAAGGAGAGAACCTCTTTGGGGTAGATGGGGGTGAACACATATGTCATCTAGGTGGTTGCTAAGGCATATGCTCCCCTGGACGGGCATGCCAACTCGGCTCTGTTGAGTGGGAAGGACAAGTCAGATTGCTAACACCTTCTACAATTGAGATGCATGTCTCTGAGGGAAGCAGCCTGGAAAATGTAAAAAAGAATCCATGGTGGTATTTCCGGTACAGTGAGACAAACACTGGGGGAATTAACGGAAGTGTGAAGGAGTGACAGGTTCAGGAAGACAGGTATGAGCTGCTCTGCCAGCCAAGATGAAGACCAACTTTATTGGCTATGCCGATGTTGACACTTTCATGTTTTCTCACGTGCATTTCCTTTGTCTCTGTGGTGGCAAGGCTTGGCAGTTCTGTGCTGACTCGGTGTTGGTCGGGTTGATGGGTGTGGGGGGTCGGAACCTGCTGCCCTTTAGCAGTGAAAATGCCTGTTGGGTTTGAGCTGGTCTCACACGCTCTCTAATGACAGCGAGGCTGCAAAAAAGGCAGAGAAAATAAAATTCATCGGACTAGGAAGAGGGAAGAGGTCCTCATTTTGGGGTCTAGTAGAACCCTCTCACCAGCTAGGAGTCAACAGTTAACATGTGTTGTGGAGGTTACCTACACAGAGACAGGATTCCTTTCATTTGGAGCTATTTTCAAATAAAAATGTTAAAACAGCAGTGAACAGTGCATAAGGTCTGAATATACACAACCTTTGAATATAGCCACACTCCTTCTCTGGGTGTGACCCTGCAATTTTCTAGGAATCTCACAAACAAGACTGAAGACTTGTAGCTAGGAGTGGTAGGACATGCCTTTAAATCCAGCATTTGGGAGGCAGAGGTAGGTGGATATCTGAGTTCAAGGCCAGCCTGGTCTACAGAGCAAGTTCCAGGGCAACCAGGGCTATAGAGAGAAAGCCTGTCTTGAAAAACCAAAGTCTAAAAATTTTCACTTCTAATAAAAAAGATCTTGGGCTAGGTAGGGGTGGCAGGGGTGTACGTGGCTCAGTTGGCCCCGTGCTTGCCTTGCACACATGAGGACCTGAGTTCAGGCTTCAGAACCCACGATGACAAGCTGAGCATGATGGCACGTACTTGTACTCCCAGCAAGGAATGACATCCAGCATTGATCTCTGGCCTACACACACACACACACACACACACACACACATTCACACACACACACACACACACACACTCCCCTACAAACACAAAACGAATGTCGCCCTTTGCTACCTAAGGTTTTAGTTTACCAGGCATAGTCCTGTACCACCAGGAACCACTTTATGATGTCAACTTAATTTCTTTTTCAGCCCTTTAAGATATCATTTGAAAAGTCTCAAACATCTTGTATACATTTTTTTTGTAGAGATGTATAAGTGTTGCTCTCTTGGGTGTGTTTTAGCCTTCCACTGAGATCCTTTTCTTCTATTAATCTCCTTGCTTGAATCTGCATTAAAATTCTAATAAACTTCAACCTACTTTACTGACCTGTCCCAAAATTGTTTTCTCCAGCATAGTCAAGACTCCCGGGTTCTTGGATGCAGCAGAAGTATGGATCCTGGTTTCTCATCCATTTGTTAGTCTATGTCTTTTATTGGTGAATTGAGACCATTGATGTTGAGAACTATCAATAAGCAGTGTTATTTTGTTGTAGTGGTGTGTGTGTGTGTGTGTGTGTGTGTGTGTGTGTGTGTGTGTGTGTATTTCCCCTCTTCTGATTTGCTGGTCTCAACAGCTGCAAGAAAATTTAAAGAACACCCTGCATCCTATCTGATCACCACATTTTAAAGCTGGATATCAACGACAACAAGAAAGCTTACAAACTCATGGGAACGGAACAACTCTCTACTGAATGAAAAATGAGTCAAGACAGAACTTACGAAAGAAATTAAAAACTTTCTAGAATTGAATAAAAATGAAAACATAGCATACCCAAACACAATGAAGGCCATTCAAAGAGGCAAGTTCATAGCACTAAGTGATTATATAAAAAAATTGTAGCAATCTCATACTAGCCACTTAATGGCATGTCTAAAGGCCCTAGAACAAAAAGACAAAATCACATCCAAAAGGACTAACTATATGGCAATAAATAATCAAACTCAGGGCTGAAATAAATCAAAATAGAAACAATACAAAGGATGAATGAAACACAGAGTTTTTGTTTTTGTTTTTGTTTTTTTAAGAAAATCAATAAGATTGACAAACTTTTAGTCAAATTAACTAAAACACAGAGAAGATCCAAATTAACAAAATTAGAGACGAAAAGCAGGATACAAAAACAGACACTGTGGAAATTCAATGCTTCACACCAATACTCCTCAATTTTTCCCAAAAGTAGACGCAGAAGGAATATTGCCCTGTTCATTTTATGAGACCACAATTACGATGACACCCAAACCACATAAATATCCCACAAGGAAAGAGAGTTACAGACCAATTTCTCTTATGAACATATATGTAAAAATTTTCAATAAAATATTTGCAAACCAAATCCAAGAGCTCATCAAAAAGATCATCTACCATGATCAAGTAGACTTCATCCCAGAGATGCAGTGATGGTTCAACATTCATAAATCAAGAAACATCATTGATCACACAAATAGGCTGAAAGATAAAAACCACATGATTGTCTCATTAGATGGAGAAAGGGCCTTTGACAAAATTCAGCACCCCTTCATGAAGATAAAAGTCCTGGAGAGACTAGGGGTACAGGGGATGTACCTCAGCATAATAAAGGCAGTTTACAGCAATCTCATAACCAACACCAACTTCAATGGAGAGACACTCAAGGCAATTCCACAAAAATCAGGAACAAGACAAGGTTGTCTACTCTCTCCACACTTATTCAATATAGCCCTTGAAGTCTCTCTCCAGCAACAAGACAACTGAAGGAGACCAAAGGGATACACATTGGAAAGGAAGAAATCAAAGTATCTTTATTTTCAGATGACATGATACTATACATAAGTGACCGTATAAATCCTACCAGGAAATTCCTATAGGTGATAAATACTTTCAGCAAAGTAGCTGGATACAAAATTAACTAAAGAAAATTTTGTAGCCCTCATATATACAGATGATAAATGGACTGAGAAAGAAATCAGGGAAATGCCATCTTTCATAATAGCCTTAAAAAATATCTTGGGAAAAGAGCCAGAGGGTTGGAGGACACCAAGTAGACAAGGTCTTTTAAACACAGCAGGGCCAACACAGATACGAGTTTACAAAGACTGAGGCAGCATGCATGTGGCCTGCATAGTTCTGCCCCAGATAGGGTCCTAGGGCAAGTGGACACATGCCCCCATTCCTAACCCAGAAGCTTTCTCCAATTGATAACCACTTGCAAATGAACATCTAGTTTTTGTCCAAGGGAGTCTGACTGGGGAAACAAATTACTCTAAAGGATAGGCTGCATGCCCAGCAATAGATGGCCAACAGAAAATGAACTCAATGGCATCTTTGGAAGTTCCTTGTCTCATAATGTCGTGTCAGGGCGTTTTCTTTTTCTTTTTTTAAATTTCTCTCCTTGCCCATCCTCTCTCTCCTTACAGGTCCTTTGCATATATGTGTTTTGGTTTCTGGTTTTTGTGTTTGTATGGAATTCCAGAGAGTGCCAACACGTGGGTCTCTGAGACCAAGTCTGTTTCTCGTGTCTTTTCTTGGACTCTTTTCCATTTGCTTGTTTCCAACCATTTCTATGTATTTGTTCTTGTTTTATTTTATTATTACCATCCCTTAGATGCCTATTTGTTTGCTAATGAGAGATAGAAAGGGGGTGGGTCTAGTTGGGAGGGGAGGTAGGGAGGAACTGAGAGAAGAGGGAGGGAAACTGTAGTCGGGGATAATAGGGGTACAATAGGTACAGAATAGGGTTTTGTTAGTTTGATTTACATGAGGGTGAGGGGTCACACACACACACACACACACACACACACACACACACACACACACACGTCCTTACACTTGCCCACTTACCAACTGAGCCATCTCTTGAGCCCTCCAGGAGCCTCGTTCTGAGCCCCAGGGGTCTGGTGAGAGCAAGAAAGGAGGCAAAATTCAGCGAGTGCTTCCAGCTTGCTGCACTCTGAAGCCCAGGCCTCTCTGTGGCAGATGCAAGGCTGGACCTGTCTGTCAGAATAATCTAAATAAACAAGTCTTCAGTCACACTTTCACATTGTGAGCGTGGTGACAGTGATGGCCTACTTTGGAGGAATGAACTAACAAGGACATGAGCCTAGAATAG
This sequence comes from Peromyscus maniculatus bairdii, assembly GCF_049852395.1. Taxonomy (NCBI): domain Eukaryota; kingdom Metazoa; phylum Chordata; class Mammalia; order Rodentia; family Cricetidae; genus Peromyscus; species Peromyscus maniculatus. Next base: position 41,807,910 of record NC_134874.1, on the reverse strand, counting down.
ACATCCTTCTGGGGAGCCCAGCCCTGGAACTTCTCAGGGTTCCAGGAGCCACTGTTGCTGTAGAAGGATCAGTCAGAAGGTCAGGGGCCTGCATCTGCTCTCTGACACATGCACTCGGACTTGTCAGGGTCCTGACGACAAGGTCATGTCTCTGTTCCAAGCAACTCTGGAATATTTATGTGACATCAACTCCGGTTGACCCTCTAAAACTCTTTTTTCTATGGTAGGTTTTGTTGAGACAGGGTCTAAAGTAGCTCAGAATGACCTTGACTTCCTGATCCTCCTGCCCCTACCTCCTGAGTTCTGGGATTCATTCCTAGGCAAGAACCCCATTAACTGTGCTGCATCTGCAGCCCCTGTTCTATTGTCTGGATGTTGGACTCCCCACATCCTCTAAGGCTTTGGAGGGTGGGTTTGAGTAGGGGATCTGATGAACAGTGAACAGTGAACAGCAGGTGAACAGTGTCGTGATGTATGTGCACATGCCCCCATATCATTGCAGGTGCGTGCTGGACTGAAGATAATCCATGTACTTTGCACAGAGAAGAGGATGCCCACTGCTTCTGATGGCTATTTTTGGTTGCTAATTTGACTACATCTGGAATGAACTTAAACCCAAGTGGCTGGATACACCTGTGAGGGATTTTTTCTTAATTAGATCATTTGAAGCAGGAAGACCTACCTTTAATCTGGATCTTTTTTGTTTGTTTTTCGAGACAGGGTTTCTCTGCATAGTGTTGGCTGTCCTGAAACTCACTCTATAGACCAGGCTGGCCTCAAACTCACAGAGATTCACCTGCCTCTGCCTCTCCTGTGCTGAAATTAAAGGCATGCACCACCACCATCCAAATAATTTGGATCTTTTGAGGTGGAAAGGTCCACCTTAAATCTGGGCCACACCTTCGCTGGCAGCCTATATCAAGGACATGGATGAAGAAAGCTTTTTGTTCTCTGTCTTCTGCCCTCACTTTTGCTGGCAAGTCCATCCCTTCACTGGCATTAAAGCCTACTTCTTCAGGATTGGAGCATATACTGAAGACCAGCCAAGACATCCAGCCTTGTGGGCTGAACAACTACAGGAGTTTTGGACTTTCTCTTGGTAGACCACCATCGTTGGGCTAGCTGGACCACAGCCTGTGAGCCACTCTATACATTCTGTTCCTCTAGAGAACCTTGACCAGTACTGAATGCCAGTTTGACAGGATCTAGAATGGTCTAGAAGATAAACCTCTGGGCATGTCCGTGAGGAGGTTTCTAGATTGAGTTAATTGAGGCAGGTGAGATCTCTCTAGAAAAGGAGCATCCTTGGGGCCCAGTAATGCCCTGGGACCTTGCTGCTCTGGCCAGGAGAAGTACCCTGCCAGGGTCTCTGTGTGTCCAGTGAGAGAAACTAGAGGCAAAAGACAACTGGGTTATGCTCATCCCCAGAGAGGAGGGAGAAATAGCGGTTCATGGCAGACACAGAATGGCATCCCGCCATGCTATGGAGAACCTCTATAGCTTCCAGAGGACTGAAGGGTGTTAATGCCAGGTTTTGGTTTAAGTTCTGGGTCACAGTGACACAACTGGCAGCTCAGGTGTTTTTAAGATCCCCTACAAACGCCCACTTGAGGAAGGGGCATGAGTCCCATTTCTGTTGCCCACAGGATGAACAGGTTTGAAATGAAAACCGGTTTATTGGGCTGGGGATGCAGCTCTGTTGGCTGAGTGTTTGCCTAACATACGCAGCCCTGGCTTCCATCCACAGCATAACGTAAGCCAGGTGTGGTGGTTAATCCCAATACTCGGGACCGTGGAAACAAGAAAGCCAGCAGTTCAAGATCATCCTTCCAAAGATTTCAGGTTTGAGGATCACCTGGATAACAAGAGACCTGTCTCAAAAACAAATGAATGAGTGAATGAGTCAACAAATAGGTTTATTTTGGTCCTGGCTTTGTCCCAAGATTCAGAGTGGCATTCCATGGTGTCATTATGGAGTCCCCAAGTGGTGCACACGGTCAAATGGTGCAAAATACCCTGTGTGCATGTGGTGTGTGTGTGTGTGTGTGTGTGTGTGTGTGTGTGTGTGTGTGTGTGTGTGAATGCGTTTATATGCCTTCTCTCCCTTTGTTCCTATAAATCCAGGAGGATCAGTGCCTGGGACTCCTCCCAATGACAGTGTCAAATTCCCAAGGCCTCATCTCTAACCACTAGAATGGGATTAAGTCGCTTCCCGCTTTGTGCCTCACGGTTGGGGGTTAATTTCACCACAGGAAGCCCAGGAACAAACCCAAGCCTTGGTGGACGGTCACTTTCCTGGCCAGTAATGCTCAGTTCTGTCCTTCCCATTCCTCTTCACTGCACCACTTGAAATTTTGAAACACACATAAAAAGCAAATAAACAAAGCAAAAAGAGACACAAACCAGCCCACCGCACAGGAAACTGGGAACTGCTGAGTAATCACAGAGACCACAGGGGTGTTTCCAGGGAGCTGAGCAGATGGTCGTGGGTGGTTGGGTGGCCAGGCAACAACACTTCCTGCCTGCTCCACAGAGGCACTAGGTCACCTGGGGACACTGTCTGGGTGTGTCTCTCCTGGGCCAGTCCAGTCTTGGACCCATGCTTGCGCAGGATCTGGGGTATAGAGGGGCGGAAGGGAGGTGGCTGTGGTTGGAAGTGGCTATGCCTCCCTCCATCAAGGCCACATGGTCACAAAACCGTCCCGGGATAGGAAGGTGCTGCGATCTCTCGTGGAGTCAACACAATTCCATGGGGTTCCCTAGCTAGGAGGCAGCTAGGGCCTTGAGTATGCATACTCCTGTGACAGACAGCCCAGGAGACTAAACAGCTGTTGCCTCTGCCTGGCAGAGCTGTTACCTTCTGGCTAACGCTGGTTGGAATTTTGTGTCCCTCAGTGATGCACATGCCATTGAGACAGAGAAAATGCACATTGCCTAGTTCTAGCAATGACCTGGGAATGAACCTCTCAGGAAAAGCTGGGCCTTTGTTTGGAGACAGCCACGCCCTCCTGAGGGAAGAATGATGACCCCAGACTAGGTGGAGATCCAGCAGGAAGTGGGTGAGCTCTGTCAGGGTTTAAAGGTTCATAGCTGCTTTGCAATAGACCACACAGAGTCACAAGCTGTTTTGGGCAACAGCAAGGAGAGCCGTCTTTTCTCAGACAGGAACCACAGCACGGGGCTGTCATGTGACCAGATACCACTGTGAGACTCATCAGTGACATCAGTGAAAAAACACAGGCCACAACAGTCTCATGGGCTCCTCCAGTTTATGAGAGTGTTGACGTCAATGACTAGAGATTGATTGAATCAATGCTGTGGAATCAAGACACTGCAGACATCACTTTCCCTCATGATGAATCCTAGGTAGCTTTGATTGGAAAATAACAACACAAAAACCGAGAGCCAGGCCCCCCAGCACTCTAGAGGTGGAGGCAGGAGGATCAGGAGTTCGAAGTCATCCTTGGCTACCTATTAGTTTAAGGACAATTTGGCCTATATGACACCCTCTCTCAAAATACAAAACAAGCCCCCCAGAGAGTAAGATAGGGTGGGGAGATGGCATAGCAGGTCAAGCGCCCGCTGGGAAACGCGAGGACCCAAGTTCAGACCCTTTAGGCCCACATAAAGCCAAAAGTGGCAGCATGTGCCTGTGACCCCAGTGCTGAGCGGGCTGGGGGTCAAGACAGGTGGATCCTGGGAACTCATTGACCACGTGCTCCGGCTGAAACATCAAGCTCTAGGTTCAAAGGGAAACCCTGACTCAAAAGAGGAAAAAAAAAGGTGGTAAGTGAGGGGAAAGACATCTGAAGTTAACTTCTGGACTCCACATGGGCACACACAGAGGAGCACAACTACACACACACACACACACACACACACACACACACACACACACACAGTTACAAGATGAAACAGGACGATGTTCACCATTGACACATTTAGAAAATATGTGAGAAAATGGAGAAAAATAGATTTGAGTTGATATTAACATTATAAGTTAAGATAAACTAGATTTGAGTTGATATAAGCATTATAAGTTAAGATAAAAAACAAAGGAGAGGAGTAGTTATTTAAAAAAAAACGAGTGCATCCCCATCTATGTAAGCATTTCTTAGAAATAATTATTTCCATTTCTACTGAAAAGTGGGCAAAATGCACAAAAGGCAAAAAAAAAAAAAAGTCATTGAAACAAGGAAAATGCCCAGTGTGGCTGTTGACAAAAGCAAATATAAACAAGAAACTACAGTTTTAAGAATTTTTTTGTTGCTGGAGGGCTTCTCTCCAGGTTCCCCAAGCCCTGCAGTCCCACAATCCACTTATAAAATAATCACTCAGATGCTTATATCACTTATAAACTGTATGGCCATGGCAGGCTTCTTGCTAACTATTCTTTTATTTTAAATTAACCCATTTTTATAAATCTATACCTTGCCACGTGACTGGTGGCTTACCAGAGTCTTTACATGCTGCTTGTCCTGGCGGTGGCTGCAGTGTCTCCCCCCTCAGCCTTCTGCTTCCCAGAATTCTCCTCTCTCCTTGTCCCACCTACTTCCTACCTGGCAACCTACTTTCTGCCTGGTCACTGGCCATCATTGTTTTATTTATATAGAGCAATATCCACAGCATTTTTCCCCAAACACTCTCCTGTATTCCAGGCTGGTCTTGACCACCTATGTAGCCAACCTGACCTTCTGACTCTCTTTCTCCCACCTCCAGAGTGCTGGGATTCTAGGCGTGTGTCACCACGCTTGGTTTATGTGCTGGGAATGGAACCCAGGGTTTCATGCTAGGCAAGCACTCTGCCCATGGAGCCACATTTCCAGCCCTTAATATCCCTTTAAGGGGTGAGGGCAGCAGAGATGGTGAGGCATTTTCTAATGCTTTAGGCGGTGGTGGGACATGTACGAGCCTTCAGGCATTCCTGGAGGGTGTGGTGACATGCCACCTCTGCTGTCCTCTTGTGTTTTCTTCCTGGAAATTCAGAGCTAGCCTTGTTGTGTGAGGTTGTGAAAGGTGGCCATCTGTATAGGAGTGGGAGGAGCCACAGAGATGGATGTTGGAGCTGAGTGGGATGAACAGGGCATCACATGGCAGTGTGGAGCATCCCCCAGGAAGTGGGGCAGCTGTCATCTGTGGACTGTGGTAAGAGAGAGCATCCACGAAGTGAACAGCATGTCAAAGGAGCAGTGTGATAAGTCTCTGTAGAGGGCTCGGAAGACAGCTCCATGGATAAGGCACTTGCTGAACAAGTGTGAGGACCCGGGTTCAGATCCTCAGACCCACAGAAATGCTAGATGGCATGGAGTCTCACAGTAACTCCAATGTTGGAAGGCAGAAGTAGAGGACCCTTGGAGCAAGCTGTCTAGCTAGACACATCAATGTGCTCTGGATTCACTTGAGAGACCCTGACTTAATGAATAAGGTAGAGAACATCAGCTATGCGCTTCCATGTGCATGCACACACCTGTTTACATGTATCTGCACACATGGGAACACATATACATACATGCACATCACACACATCCACATACCAAAAAGAAAAAAATCTTTATAGAATAGTGGGCCATCGGTGTGGCACTGGGGACCATCCACGGAGGAAGAGAACTAGATAGGATCTATGGATTGCCATTATCAGTCAGTTTCTACAGGGTCAATGGGGTATCCACAAGCCAGAGTGGGCCATTTACATGGAACTGTAGACCATTAAACAGTTAGAGCATTCATGTAGCAAGGTAGAACATCTGTGGAACTACACACAGAGATCAGAGCTTCTACAAGGTGTAGAAGGCATCTACAGGGTGGTTGATATATTTTGTACCCCAATAAACTTACCTGGGGGGTCAGAGAACAGAACAGCCACTATATTAAACATAGGGCAGTGGCAGCACACACCTTTAATCCTAGCATTCAGGAGGCAGAGAGCCATCTGGATCTCTGTGAGTTCAAAGCTACACTGGAAACAGCCAGGCATGGTGACACATGCCTTTAATCCCAGGAAGTGATGGCAGGAAGCAGAAAGGTATATAAGGCGTGAGGACCAGGAACTAGAGCCTTTGTTAAGCTTTTAGGCTTTTAGCAGCAGTTCAGCTGAGATCCATTCGGATGAGGACTCAGAGGCTTCCGAGGAAAGTCTGAGGAAACAAGATCAGCTGATGAATTGGCAAGGGGAGGTTGGACATGGCTTGTCCTGTGTCTCTGATCTTTCAGCGTTCACCCCAATACCTGGCTCCAGGTTTGTTTCTATTAATAAAACCTTTTAAGACCCGTGTTACAGGCATCTACATAGGAGCATACACCACCCATGTAGATCTGTGGCCCCTCACAAGGCATAGGATTTTCAGGGTGAGGCAAGCATGTCCTGTTGAGCTCTGTGCTGCCCACGGTGACAGCTCTGCCATCATAGTTTTGTCAACTTGATGCAAACCTAGACACACCCGGAAAGAGGGGATCTCAGCTGGGGAATTGCCTCCATCAGACTGGCCTGTGGGCGAGTCTGCAGCAGATTTTCTTGCTTGCTGATTGACAAGGAAAGGCCCATCCCACGGTGGGTTGGTGTCACTCCTGGGCAGGGGGGCCTGGGCTGTATAAGAAAGGTATTTGAGCAAGCCAGAGGAAGCAAGGCAGCAAGCAGCATTCCTTCATAGTTTCTGCCTCAGGGTTCTGCACCTCAGCCCCCGCTTGATGATGGACGTATAAGCCCTTTCCCAAGTTGCTTCTGGTCATGGTATTTTTCACAGCCATAGAGAAGAAACGAGGATGCCTGCCCTACACCAACAGCCCCTTTCAGTGTTGGATCAGGCAAAGAGGAGCATGGGACATCTTACTGTGCAAGGTGGTTAATGACATGCTCAAAGGAGAATGGAAAGGGCAGATGACACACACGCCAGCACGAGAGGACCCCACGGCCACGTCAGGATAATCCAAGCATCAAATGAAAGGCAGCAGAGAGCTGAGTGGGACAGAAGCTGTGCTAACAGAGAATTGTCTCAGTTTGAAGTACGACAAGGAAGAGGATATTTATATAGTGCCAAAGAACCCTGTCTCTGAACACTGAATGCAAACGAGGCAGGGGGGGAAGAATGATAGACATTGCCATGGCGCTGGCCAGCAGAGCACAGCGTCATCATCAGCAGATCCACTGACTGTGTGGTACCTGATGGAGCATGGGGAGGATACAGGTTTTTTTCTGCAATGCTCCTGGCAAAGACATCATGAGGAGTCATCAGGTCCACAATGAAGGAGATTCTGCCAAGCAGCTGACCAATCCACTGTGTCCAGATCCCAAGAGACCAGACAAGTCTATGAACCATGCATGACCAGGAAGAGAGAGGGGGGGGGGGGGAGAGGAGGAGGAGGAGGAGGAGGAGGAGGAGGAGGAGGAGGAGGAGGAGGAGAGGCCAGGCATGGAGCTGTGAGATGGCTCAGTGGGAAAGAACACTTGCTGTTCAAGTACGAAGGCCTGAGTTCCAATCCCCAGCACCGATGTAGAAAGCCAAATGAGGTCATAGTGCCTGTAACCTCAGCCAGTTCTATGGGGGCAGAGACAAGAGGATCGACCACGGGGCTTGATGGCCATCAGCCTTACTCTAGGCTCAGGAGCCAGCCTGTCTCAGAGGAATGAGGTAGAGAGGGGTAGAACAGATACCTGCTAACCTCCTCTGGGCTCCGTGAGCGTGAGCCCAGACACAGGCACCCCCTCTAAAAATGTTTATGCCAGAGGAGGAATGAGCAGCTCCACACAGAAGCTGGACCCAGGAGTTCCCCTAGCAGCAAATGCAAGAACTTTGATGAGGTTGAGGATTAGAGTCATGCCGTGACATGGCAAGATCAGCATGCAATCATGCAGTTTTCTGGCTTCGTCGAAATCGGTGTATTTTCTATGCAAAATTTGCTCCGAGGGCCTGGGGTTGTAGCTCAATGAGCTGAGAGCTCGCCTAGCATACACAAAGCCTGGGTTCAATCCCCAGCTCTGCATTAACAGGCGTGGTGGTCACACGTCAACGTGGGAAACACGAGACCTCTGCCTCAAAAATCGAAACAAAGCAGAAATCAAGTTCATAGCCTGGGTCGCCTAGTTAGTTAGCTTCAGCTGTCAACACAGCCCAGAGTGATCTGGGGGACTCTCAGTTTGGGGGCTGCCTAAATCGCGTTGGCCTGTAAGCATGTCTCTAGGGCATTTTATTGATTGCTAATTGGTGTAAAAGAGCCCAGCCAGCTGTGAGCAGTGCCATCTCTGTATGAAAGGTCACTGAATCACAGCCTGGGAGGAAGCTGGTAAGCCGGGTTCCTTCATAGTTTCTGTGTCAGTTCCTGTTTGAACTTTAAAAAAAAAAAAAAAATTATTTATTTATTTATTTATCTGTTTGTTTGTTTGTTTTACATCCCAGCTGCGGTTTTCCTTCCCACTTTTCCTCCCGGTCCCTTCCCCCACTCCCCTCCTCTGTTTCCACCCCCAATCCACTCCTCTGTTTCTGTTTAGGAAAGGGCAGGTCTTCCATGAGTATCAACAAAACATGGCATATCAAGTTGCAGTAAGACTAAGCACCTCCCCATGTATTAAGGCTGGTCAAAAGTGACCCAGCATGGGGAGTAGGGTCCCAAAGAAGTCTGTTAGGAGTCCCACGAGAGGACCAAGCTACACAACTGTAACATACAAGCAGAGTGCCTAGGTCAGTCCCATGTAGGCTCACTAGTGGTCAGTTTAGCCCCTGAGAGCCCCTATGAGCCCAGGTTAGTTGATTCTGTGAGTTTTCTTGCGGTGTCCTTGACCCCTCTGGTTCCTACACTCCTTCCTCCCCCTCTTCTCAGGATTCCCTGAGCTCCGCCTCATGTTTGGCTGTGGGCCTCCATGTCTTTCTGTCAGTTGCTGGATGAAGCCTCTCGGAGGACAACTGGGCTATGTGTATACCTGCTTGAGTTCTTGCCTGCCCTGACTTCCCCCAGTGATGGACTGTGAGCTGGAAGAAAAGCTGAAATAATCCCTTTCTTCCTCAGGTTGCTTTTGGTCAGGGTGTTTTATCAAAGCAACAGAAAGCAGAACAGAGCAATATGTTCTAGTTCGTGAAAAATATGTGCTGACTGAAGTGTCTACCACTCACGGACCTGGTATCCAGCTGTGGAAGCCAGGAATGGTGGTACAAGTATCACAGAATTTGGGAGTTTGAGGCAGGAGGATTTGGAGTTCAAGGTCATTCTTGACAATAGAATGAGTTTGAGGCTAGCCTGACCTATATAGTGAGATTTTGCCTTAAAAATCAAAGTCACTATGCATATAAACCAAAACTAAATCAATTAGCACTGTCAGGAGGAAAAATTCCTGCTTGGTCCTGGTAACTTTTCTGTACCTTGAAGAGCCCCCACGCCCACACACACCCACACGCACACGCACGTGCATGCTCACACACTCACACTCATGCACGCACGCACGCGCGTGTGCACACGTGCACATACACGTACACACACACACACACACACACACACACACACACACACACACACACACACACACACACACGTGCGCTCACTGGCCCAGTGATTCTACTTTAGGACCCTGTTACAGGGAGGCGGTCAGCGCCCCTGCCCAGGCAGTATGCAGAAAGCGGCTTCACTCCTCCCAGGCAGGCTTCAGGGAGACAGCTGTTCCCTACAGTAGATGCTGGAATACCACCCAAGCTTCGCTACTAAGAGCTATGCTTGTGATGAAGCAGGCTCAGGCTCTGTGGGGATGGGACTTGCCCCTGCTGTGATCTTATAAACCAGTTTACCACTATGTAGATGGAAAAAAAAAAAAAGAAGAAGAAGAAAAAAAAAGTTGCAGCTTTCAGAAAATGCCCAGAAATTTCTGAAAGACAGAGTTTAGGAAAGCAGGCTGATTGAAAAAGGCAGGGTGTGAGTAGCTTTTCCTGTTGCTGTGACAAAGTGCCCGATGAAAATACTTAAGGATGTCCTCATCTATCATGGTATCTCCCTCCCTTCCCTCCCACTCTGTCCCTGTTCCAGGAATCCACAAGGATGACCCCACCTTGGACTGCTGGCAGTGGTCGAGAGGGTGCCTGGACTGGTCTACTCTGGTGACCATTTTAGTGAATACCCTAACTGTCATCATAGAGCCTTTGTCCAGTGACTGATGGAGGCAGATGGGGAGATCCATGGCCAGGCGCCAGGCTGAGCTCTGGGAATCCAGTCGATGGGAGAGAGGTGGGATTCTGCAGGCGAGGGACATAGAGATCATGACGGGAAGACATGCAGAGATGAACGGTCACACTAGTGGAAGCCCATGATCTGTATACTAGGGCTGTAGAGCCCCCATGGGACTGGACTAGGCCCTCTGGATATGGAAGACGGTTGTTTGGCTCGAACTGTTTGGGGGGTGGGCACCCAGGCAGGGGCATCAGGATGCGTCCCTGGTGCCAGGACAGGCTTTTGGGAGCCCAGTGTCTGTGGTGTGACACCTTGCACAGCCTTGGTGAGGCAGGGAGGGGCTTGGACCTGCCTAGGCTCAGTGTGCTGGGCTCTGCTGACTCCCCATGGGAGACCTTGATTTGGGGAATGTGGGGATGTGGAGTGGCTTGGGAGGGAGGGCTGGGGGGTGGGAGGAGGGAGGAGGTGGGGTCTGTGGGTGGTATGTAGAGTGAGTAGAAATTTCTTAATAAAGAAAAATGAAAGAAAAAAAGAAAATACTTAAGGAAGGAAGGAAGGCTTGCTTTCTGCTTGGGGTACAGTCCATCTAGGCAGGGAAGGCATGGTGGCAGGAGGGCGGAGCAGCTGGCCACACTGCAGCTACAGGGAGCAGAGAGAGGAGGATGCTGGTCCTCCGCTCACTTCCTTCTTTTTATTCAGTCTAGGATTCTTGCTCTAGTGTGTTTTCTGTTGCTATGACAAAACACCCCAACCAAAAGCAAGTTCAGGGAGGGAAGGGTTTATTTCATCTTAAACTTCCAGGTTACAGTCCTTTAGTTGAAGGAAGTCAGGGCAGGAACCCAGTGCAGGAACCTGAAGACGGGCCTGCTTGCTACTCTGCCCTGCATTACCTCTGACCAGGAACTCTCTCACAGCCAAGGAAGTATAGCAGGAATCATGGAGGAGGCTGCTTGAGAGCTAGGTCTCTGGCTCACTCCCCCACTCATGTTCAGTTAGCTTTTTTTGTATAGCCCAGGCTCATCTGCCTAGGGACAGCGCCTCCCACAGGGGGCTGGGCCCTCCTTCATCACCAATTAATCATCAGAACAATGCCTCACAGACATGTCCATAGGCCAATGCGATCTAGGCAATTCCTTAATCGAAGCTTTCCTCATGGAAGTCTCTAGGCTATGTCAAAATTGGCAATAAAAGCTAAGTAGGACAGGATGGTGCCGCCTACGTTCAGGGTGAGTCTTAATTAGCCAATCTAGAAACTCCCTTACAGGCAGAGGTTTGTCTCCTAGGTGATGCTAGATGCTGCCAAGTTGACTCTTAATATTCACCAACACAGAGAAGCATGCCAGAGATAGAGCAATTAGGGGAGGTAGAGGGGGGAGAGACACAGCCAGGGAAGACTGGGAGGGTGAGAAGGAGGCCACTTAGGCCATCCCAGCCTTCTCTGCCACTCTTGATGGACCAGCCTGGACTGAGCCCAGATCTGCAGTGTTTGAACCCCACACTCACCCAAGCTGCATAGACGCTGGGCCTGGGTGTGAAATAAAGACAGGCACTATGGTGTGGCTCCCTCAGGGCCCCAAGGGCCCTCAGGGCCAGTTCCACGGTAGATACCAACCTTCCACATTTTCTTCACATTCCCAGGGAGCTGAGGGACACATCACCTTACCTCACAAGGCCGTACTGTGCATAGAGTGGCCCAGTCATCCATATGGGAGGAGAGATTGTCCCGACCTCAGCATCTCTGGCTGCCGTTGCTGTATGGGAAGAAAACTAGAATCTTCGTGGTCGACAGAAGACGCGTGCGTGCGTGCGTGCGTGCGTGCGTGCGTGCGTGTGTGTGTGTGTGTGTGTGTGTGGTATCCCTGGGCTATCCCATGCCTGCAGTGCTCAGAAGCTGAGGATGGGGAGCCCAGTGACCCAGCACGAGGCTCTGAGTTGAGAAATCGGCTGGCAACTCATGAGGGGCCTTGGAAACTCTCTGCCGATGTCTACTTCTGTTTCCTGTTAGTGTATACACCTCCAGGGTTAAAACCCATCTCCCTACTTGGAGGGGCGGCAGAGCCTGCAGGGGAAGCAGCCGTGGCTTGGGTGAAGGCATCTCTCTGCCGGCCCTTTGTAGATGTTTACCCTGGCCTCACACGGGGACCCCGAGAGCACAGCTCAGAGATGGCCACTTCCCTCAGGCTCTCCTGGCTGGTCTCCCCTGCACTCCCTGATTAACCTTGACTAATCTTCCACTAAACTTACTGGAAGGGTGGTGCATGGGAAACCTTAGCAAATTCTTAACGGCCTTACAAGAAGAACGGTGGCTGGTGATTTTCATTGTGCCAGGCTGTGCTGGACACCAGCTTGTTCACTTGTGGGTCCCCTTGCTGAGGCGGGGTGGAATGGGGGTGGGGGTGAAGTGGGACAAGTGTTACTTGCACTTTGCTGCCGAGTCAGCTGAAGTCCCAGGTGCCTAGGTGACACGGATGCTCCTCATTGTCTTACTTTTGCCCGTTGGCATGGCATGTATCTAATATTTACTTTTATTTACCGATTGGTTAATTTTGTGGATACAGAGGCCAGAGGACAACCTCAGCTTTAATCCCCCGGCAGCCTTCTGCCCTGGCTTTTGAGATAGGCCCTCTCATTAAGAGCTGCAGCTCACCCAGCGGGCTAGGCTGGTTGGCCCAGGACCCCTCCAGGGATCTCTACCTCCCTTACAGGCCCACACCACCACTCTCAGCTCTGGACACCGGTGCCAGGGCTTGAACTCATGCCCGCTTACTGGCTGAGCCATCCCGTTAGCTATCACATTTATTCATCTCAAACATCCTTCTTGAGCCCTGGCTCACAACCCTCTGAGGGGCCCACCTCAGAGTACTGTGAACTCCAAGCTGTACATCAGTTACCTTTGTAGCTTCAGAACATTTTTGTTACCACCAAGAGGAACCCAGAACCCTTGGCTTGCCTCCCCATTGCTATACACACTGAATCTTCACAGCTGGAGCAGCCGGTGGCTAGCAGTCACCCTGTTGGTGGATGGATGGTGGTTCTGCTGGCGGTTCCTCCTCCTCCTCCTCCCGCGTGGCTCTGTCTGCACTGCCTTATTGGGCCCATGCCCACCTCAGATGCTAACTTCCATAATTAATTGCTATTTAGGGGTAGGAGTGTGGGATGGCTGGGACAATGATTCAGTCAATAAACTGGTTGCCTTGCAAGCACAGGACCTGAGTTCAATCCCCAGCACCCACATAATTAAACAAAGAAGTTCCCCAAAAATAAACATGGGAGGTTGTGATAGGACTAGGAGGACGGCTTAGTGGGTAAGTGCACTTACTCTGCAAATATGGGGACCCGAGTTTGAATTCCCTAGCACCCACATAAAAGCTGGGGATGACCCTGTGTGATTATAACTCCAGCATTGGGAGATGGGCACAGGAAGATCCAGAAAATTCTGGCTAGACAGCCTAATCCAAAGAGTGGGTTTCTCATTCAGTTAGAGACCTACTGCAAAGTGATATAAGGTAGAAAGATGTAGAGGAAAACAGTTGACGACCTCGGTTCTTCTTCTACATGGGTGCACATGGGATACTCACATTCATGTACATGTACCACCACACACACACACACACACACACACACACACACACACACACACACACACACACAGATATTTTTAAAAACTAAAGAAGGCCAGGTGTGGTGGTTGCTGTGAGACCATTCAGCTGGCTTCTTGGCTAACAGTCCTCCACTCAAGGCAGCAAAGCACCAGGATGATTGTGACGGCTGTCCACTAGAGGCTTAAATTGCCCTGACCTCCCCCCATCTTAGTTTATTTAAAGGAAAAATAAGCATAAAGTTGAGTGCTTCCAATAAAGGCCCACCACTAACCCTAACAGGGCTTAACTCCTGTCTCTCTACCCCAGGAAGCCGTGGACCTGTCTGGTTACTCTCAGTCTTCACCAAGAAGTCAGTCCTGTGATTAATTTGATACAAAAGGTGTCTTTAGCAGAGAACAGGGGAGACAGTGGGAGACTGCTTTGCCCCAGTGATGAGGGGAAAATGCTCTCTGTAGCAGTGAAAGAACCAGCCTGTTGGGTGTTTTCAGTTACAGGGATTGTCGGTAAAGCAATTGGATTTGTTTAGGATTTTCCTCAGCAACTGAGTCACCAGGAAGTGGGCTAAGGACAGTGGCTGGATGGGACATTTTCAGGAGTATAGATTTTCTTTTACTCTTTGCTCCTTTTGGGGTCCTACCACCCAGCTCCCAAATAAATACACGGAGACTTACTCTTACTTATGAATGCCTGGCTTTAGCTTGGCTTATTTCTAGCCAGCTTTTCTTAACTTAAATTATCCCATCTATCTTTTGCCTCTGGGCTTTTACCTTTCTATTCTATATGTCTTTCTTTACTCCATTGCTGTCTGGGTGGCTGGGTGGCTGGCCTCCTCCCCTTTCCCTTTTCTCCCCCCTTCTTCTCATTCCTCTTCTCTTATTTTTCTCTCTGCTTACCAACCCCACCTATTTCTCTCTCCTGCCTTGCTATTGGCTCTTCCGCTCTTTATTAGACCAATCAGGTGTTTTAGGCAGGCAAAGTAACACAGCTTCACAGAGTTAAACAAATGCAACAAAGAAGAATGAAACACATCTTTGCATCCTTAACAAAAGTGGCAGAAACAAATGTAACACATTTTTATACAGTTCAAAATAATATTCCACAATACAGGAGCTTTGAGGAGACAGAGCAGACCCTGTCAGGTGGGGGCACTATCTCTGGAGTTCGTGGTTCCAGTCTGTGTTCACAAAAGTGCTAAGGTAGTGTGAATGTAGGAGTTCTCCATAGATGCATCAGTGCTGTGACCTGGCAGTCTCTGCAGACACAATAAATTGTGAACACAGTCAAGTCTGGGCACAGAGTGACTTCACACCTCCTCTGCAAACAGCTGTCCACAGTCGCATTTATGCTGAAAGGTGTGTGCAAGGTCGTTATCCAGGGTTTTATAAGCCATTCCTCCGCTCAGCCCCAGGGCTGCTTACGGCTTTGAAGAAAGACAGCATCACCTTCATGAGTGACAGATGGCGTTTATCAGTCCTTGCATGATTGTTTATGGAGATGGAACTGGGAGCCCATGCCGGTGGGACCCGAGTGGTTGATTTTGTGTAAGGTGGGAGGGGACACTGCCCACCAGTTCTGTTGCTGTCTCTGGGACACTGTTGTATTCCCGGCTCCCCTAGCTCTTAGTTCTGGTCCTCCTCATCGGCACACCCCACCTCTCCACTCCCCATATTCTCTTGGCTCTGTAAGTGTCTGTGCTGAGTTCCTGGGCAGCTCTCAGCCTCCTATTAGGTTCTGTCTCTGTCTCTGTCTCTGTCTCTCTCTCTCTCCCCCTCCCCCGTGTGTGTGTGTGTGTGTGTGTGTGTGTGTGTGTGTGTGTGTGTGTGGTGTGCACATGTAAAGGCCACAGGTCCACATTGGTTATCTTCCTCTGTTATATTCTATCTTGTAATTAGAGATAGAATCTTTCATTGGACCTGGAGTTTACTGTTTGGGTTAGACTATCTGGCCGGTGAGCCCCAGGGATCCTCCCTCAACTTCTCCCAACCCTGGGGTCACAGACACATGCTGCCATGCCAGGATTTTTCATGGGTGTTGGAGATCTGAACTCAGACCTCATGCTTGCCCAGCCAGCACTTTACACACACACACACACACACACACACACACACACACCAAACAAACAAACAAACAAACAAAACAACAACAACAAAAGCCTAGCTCTGCCTTATTAAGAATAATTGAAAGAGGAGATGGGTACAGACAGTCCGGATTATACAGGTAACAACGAAGAATCAGGAAGTGGAATAGGGAGGGGTGATTTACCCCACTGGGGACTCCCTCTTGATCCCAGAGGCCACAGGAAAACCCTCTCTTGCTGTTTCATGAGCGTCTCGGCCCCCAGCCATGGCTGAGAGGATGGGAATGTAGTTCTGGTGCAGACCAGGACTGGGCAGGGAAGGGCTGGGTTCTCCTCAGGGCTGTGAGGTGCTCATGTCTGTCCCACTACGGACCCCAGAGAAGATCAGGAGGCATGGAGAACCTAGCGGGTGGCCAGGACTCAGGTGTAATGCCACTTGCCATTTTTGCAGGGACTGAAAAGGCCCTTGGCTCTCTCTCTCTCTCCTTCTCTCCCTCTCTCCTCGCCTTCCATTTTCCCTGTTTCCCCCTCCCTTCTCTTTCTAGCAGACAGTCCCACCCCTCATGGCTGAGCCCCATGGCTTTCTAGGCTCTTCTTGGTTGCGCCGCTGTCTGTCCTGTGGAAGACAGACATTTGTTTCTCAAGTTCTCTGCTAGGAAGCCATTTGACCTTCAGAACCACGCGCTTTCCCTAAATGTGACTCAAAGGGTGTGAGGGTCAGACCCAGGGCAGTTCTAAAACGGGACGGGCAATTGTTGGTTTTGCTTCCCGGGAAAGGTTTTGAAAGATCCTGTCATGCTCCCTGATAGAAAACAACGGAGAAACCTGTGCACAATGCAAAATAGAGCTGCTGGGGTGGTGGGGAGCTAAGAGCTGTGGGACTGGGGCCCTGGGGCGGGGCGCAGCGTGGGGTAAATGCTGGGGCTTTGTGGCTTTTGTTTTTTCCAATGCAAGGACTGACTGGGTACAGCTTGAGCCTTGTGGCAAGAGACAAACACCTCTGGGTATAAGCCTGAAGGACAGGAACCAGAAACAGGAAGTTGTGGTCACCAGAGTGGGAGCTTCCAAAGTGGGAAGGAGAAAAGAGACCAGCCAGACTACCCACCCTCCGTCCTCACACGCTCACACACAGGGCCTGGACACACACACACACACACACACACACACACTCAGACACACTCAGACACACACACATACACACACACACACACACACACACACACACACACACACACACACGAACATTCACACACGAACATGCACAAACACAAAATGAATGTTACCCCTTGCTACCTAGGGTTTTAGATGACAGGTATGGTCCTGTGCAATCGACCGGCCTCCCCTTCGACTGTGCCTGTGTCTGAGGAAGGCTAGCAGAGCCCTGTCTGCCTCTCCACCTCCCCGCTTCACAGAAGGCTAACATCTTGGCCTGTGAAAGAACCTCTCCTATCGGCAGATACCGGGGTAACTCTCTCCCCAGTTAGTCTGGGGCTTCCCAGGCATTTCTCATTCCAGTGGCGTGGGTTAGCGTTGGCATTTTGGTCTATGCCAAATCTATGTTCTATTAGAGTTGGCCAAGAGAGCCAACAGTGTTACTGAGGCCAAAGCAGAGGCAGCACTACTAAGTTCTGTCAGCTTCTCCTCTGAGGCTATGGGCTTCAAGTTTTAGAACAGTGGTTCTCAATCTGTGGGTCACGACTCCATAAGTGCACATATCAGATTTCTTGCATATCAGATAATTTACATTATGATTCATTACAGTAGCAAAATTACAGTTATGAAGTAGCGATGAAATAATTTTATGGTTGGGGGTCAGCACAACATGAGGAACTGTATTAAAGGGTTGCAGCGTTAGGAATGTTGAGACATGGGGCTGGAGAGATGGCTCAGAGGTTAAGAGCACCGACTGCTCTTCCAGAGGTCCTGAGTTCAATTCCCAGCAACCACATGGTGGCTCACAACCATCTGTAATGAGATGTGGCATCCTGTGTACATAATAAATAAATAAATCTTTTAAAAAAATAATAAAAAAAGAATGTTGAGACATTTTAGAAGGTCTAGCCTGTGATGCTGTCCTGCATACATGGGGAACTCAATGTGGACTTTGCACAGGGTTCTGGGATTCAACTGAGGGTCTGGGGCATGGGCAGTATCCAAGTTAGGGTTTCTGTTGCTGTGATGAAACACCATGACCAAAAGCGACTTGGGGAGAAAAGAGTTTGGCTTACACTTCCACGTCGTAGTTCATCACTGAAGGAAGTCTAGACAGAAACTCAAACAGGACAGGAACCTGGAGGCAGGCGCTGATGCAGAGGCCATGGGGGAGTGCTGCTTACTGAATTGCTCCTCATGGCTTGCTCAGCCTGATTCTTATAGAACCCAGGACCAGCAGCCCAGGAGTGTCCCCACCCATAATGGGCTGGACTCTAACCCCATCAATCACTAATTAAGAAAATGTCCTACAGGCTTGCCTCCAGCCAGATCTTATGGAGGCATTTTCTCAACTGAGTTTCCCTCCCCTCTGATGACTCTAGCTTGTGTCAAGCTGACGTAACTAGGCAGCACAGGCAGCTTCTAGAGCTCACTTGCATCCCAGAGGCCTTGAAGACAGGAACAGAGAGCAGCCTCAGCAACCCACACTGCCTTTCTCCTGCAAGAGACCATCGGCTACCCAGGAGAGGCCTTCCTGCCCACGAAGGGGGATCAGAAAGAAGAAGGGGACCTGGCCTCCCGAGAGCCAGAGGATCAGCAGTTTGTTGAGCACAGCTTACAGAGGCTGATAGCAGGGTCAGCCTGAAGAGGCCCAAAGTAGAATCGGGGCTGCCTTGGGAACTTTGTCCGAACCTTCTCTGTCTGTCTGTCTCTCTGCTGTTTCTTTCTGTTTCCATGCTTCTTTGTCTCTCTGTCTTAATGTCTCTATCTCTCTGTGGCCCTGTCTCTCCGTTCCCCTCCCCTCCCCTCCCCTCTCCTCCCCCCTCCCCTCCCCTCCCCTCCCCTCCCCTCCCCTCCCCTCCCCTCCCCTCCTTTCCTGCTCCTCTCCCCTCCTGCTCCCTCTTCTAACAAGTCTGCCATCCATGTCCCCAGGTCCATTTGAGAGGACACAGTCTCCTCCTCAGCTGGATGAGGAGGGCCTAGAGTCCTCTCCTGCTTGTCAGCAGCCCTTCCTGAGCTGAGCACTTGTGTGCCCTCCTGGGTTTTTGGCCAACTCTAGACCTGTGCCCAGGGCCACATAGCCTGCATACTGACTCTCGCTCCAATCAGGCAAACAAAGCTAATTAAAGCAGGAGGCCAAAGAACATTCAGATTCTCAAGATCCCGGCTGCTCTCCTTGCTGGCCTGCTGGGATGACCAGCCAGGACTGGTCTCTTGAACCACAGGATCCCAGCTCTGACCAGAGCAGGTGACCAGAGACCTTTCTTGACCTGGGTCTGCTTGTAATAGGACCTTCAATGCAATCAATCCTTCTTCTTTTTTTTCACAAGTGAATCTCCCTATTCCAGAAATTTCTGTCACTGTTTTCCAAAACCGCGGCCTTAGAGATGCTCATTTTTAATGTCATGCCTCCTGCCTCCACCCTGGCATGGCTCCTCTGTTTGCCAGCAGCGTGCACGCTCTGGCCTCTGTGCTCCAGAGATAAACTGTAGAACACTGTGCATTCCCTCCTCCCCCACCACCAGCAGTAAGCAGCAGGCAAGAGAATTAAAATGCACAACTTAATTGGATCTCCAGCATCCTGCTGGCTAAGAGAGCTCACCTCTCCACGCCACATTTGAGCGCAGGGTTTACTTCCATGAGCGGCTTGGCAGGTAGAAGACATTAATAGTAAACAGTTCATTAGGGGCATATCCAGCCTCGTGCCTCATCTAGTGTGGAGCAGGCACTTTAGAGGTGTCCTAGTTAGCTTTAATTGCCAACTTGATACAGCCTAGGGTAGTTTGGGAGGAAAGCCCCTATTGAGGAATTACCTAGACTGAATTGGCCTGCGGGTATGCCTATGGGGGAGTATCTTGATTATTAATTGAGGGAGAGAGGGGCCCAGCCCACTGTGGGTGGCGCTGTCCCTAGGCAGATGAGCCTGGGCTATACAAAAAAAGCTAACTGAACATGAGTGGGGGAGTGAGCCAGAGACCTAGCTCTCAAGTAGCGTCCTCCATGATTCCTGCTGTACTTCCTTGGCTGTGAGAGAGTTCCTGGTCAGAGGTCATGCAGGGCAGAGTAGCAAGCAGGCCAGTCTTCAGGTTCCTGCACTGGGTTCCTGCCCTGACTTCAAGGACTATAACCTGGAAGTTTAAGATGAAATAAACCCTTTCCTCCCTGAACTTGCTTTTGGTCAGAGTGTTTTATCACAGCAGCAGAAAGGAAGTCAGGACAGAGGGTGACTCAATTAAGAACTGAGTAATTGACCTGAATTGGGCTGTGGGCCAAGACCAACCTTAGACAATTTCTTCTCTCATCTAGTTCTCTTTAGGAGTTCTGAGTGGAGAATGGCATGATGCCCAGCCCAGGGGCTTCTGCCCAGTTTAGGAGCTCATGCCTAGCCCAGGGGCTCAGGCCTAATCCAGGGGCTCATGCCCAGCCCAGGGGCTCATGACTGAACACGAATGGAGTGTGGCAGGTTTTCATCACTGCCTTATCTGGGAAAGGAGGGACGGTAGGGAGGGGAGGGGAGATTCAGATCTCTTTCTTGGCAGCAGAGCAGCTGGGCTTCAGTGTGAGTCTGGCTAGTCATCAGGGAACCTCTCCAACTCCATGAATGAACGGAAGGATGAATGGCCCAGTACCTGTGAATGGGGACTTTCACCTGACATGACAGCCAGACCCTGAGGGAGTGGCTGGCCCGGACCATCCTGGGAGGGCAGAAGGGTCCCTTGAGGGTGAGGAGGAGGCGTCGTCACAGAGGTCCTGCTGTGGTTACTGGTGAATACTTGAACCCGCTGGAGCTTGGGATGAGACAGAACAAGGCGCCTCTCTCTATGCCTGTGTCAGAATCTGTCTCCAGAGTAGGAGTGTTCAGAAAGGCACCCGTGTCTCCCCTGAGGGACATCTCAGCCGAGGCTGCTCCTATCTGCTCCAGCTCACACCCTCAGCACATGACTCCCACTGACTATGGAGTCTCTGTACACTCTTGGGGAGAAACCTATTAGGACCTGGGGTGGTACATTCTTATCTCTGACATGTCTTCATCTCAGTATCAACAGCTCAGTCATCACACACAGAAGCATAGGCACATGCATGCTCATGACACTCTGACACATTAAAAACTCTGTCAGGCAGGCTTCTCTCTCTCTCTCTCTCTCTCTCTCTCTCTCTCTCTCTC
The DNA here is from genome assembly GCF_049852395.1 of Peromyscus maniculatus bairdii. Classification (NCBI taxonomy): domain Eukaryota; kingdom Metazoa; phylum Chordata; class Mammalia; order Rodentia; family Cricetidae; genus Peromyscus; species Peromyscus maniculatus. The sequence continues at coordinate 41,786,771 of NC_134874.1, read as the reverse complement.
TCTCTCTCTCTCATGCACTGCCCCCTCCCCCACATCTGTTAGAGGAATGTATCTGCTGTAAAGAGCCACACATCCCTCTCCATTCTGCCTGTTTTAATAATTTATTTATTTTTTTGAGATAAGGTCTCACGTAGCCCAGGCTGGCCTCAAACTTGCTATGTAGAGGAGGATGACTTTGAACTCTGGATCCTCCTGATCCTTCTGCTTCTGCCTCTTCAGAGTGAGTATTGTAGGTCTAGACCACCATGGTTGGTGCTGGGGATGGAGCCCAGGGCTTCATCATGCATGTCAGGCCAGCACTTTATCAACTGAGCCACATTCCTGCCCTACTCTTCCTTTTTGATACAAGGATGACAAGAAAGCCCCATATCTGGCCTTGAGGACACTTAGGCAATTAGTTGTGCAAACTTCAAGCCTAGGACTAAACATTTATTCTGCATATAAAAGCCCATGAGAACCAGTTCAAAGCCAAGGCCATCTTGGGAGCCTGTGCTATAGAAGCATGGGGCTTGCACTGGGGCCCTGGGGCAGCAGCTTGCTGCCTCCCTGGACCTGCTGGCTTGTTTTCTTGCACACCACAGGGAAGAACATCCTGAGCCTTGTTATGGAAACCTTTGCCCACACTGATGACTGTTCTGTTTTTAAATTTCTTTCTTTCTTTCTTTCTTTCTTTCTTTCTTTCTTTCTTTCTTTCTTTCTTTCTTTCTTTCTTTCTTTCTTTCTTTCTTTCATTGGTGTTTTGTCTGTGTGTATGTCTGTGTGAGGGTCCCCTGGTCCCCTGGAACTGGAATTACAGACAGTTGTGAGCTGTCATATGGGTGCTGGGAATTGAACCTGGGACCCTTGGAAGAGCAGTCAGTGCTCTTAACCGCTAAGCCATCTCTCCAGTCCCCTACTGTTCTGTTTCAGTGAGAAGGGAAGCCATGGGATGATGTTCATGTGTGTGTCAGGAGACCTTCACCTGGGGCCAGTTTAATGCAATTCTGCCCTACTGGCATGTGGCCTCAGGGGTTCTCTGGGAAGGTCTAGAGGACAGAGGTGGAGAAGACTAGGGGAACAGGACTGTGATGGCTATTCTTGTCATTAAATTGACAACCAAGAAGAGCTATCACAAGTCCACACCTTGTTAACTTGACACACAATCATCGCTCTTGTGTCATGATTAATTTCCAAATGAACACAGTAACCAGGTCATAGTAATGCCTAAACATAATATAACTATCCAACATATAATTGCAAATGCATTTAACCAGGTCATGATTATGCCTAACATGATATAACTGTACCTCGTACAACCCCAAATACATTATAAATTTAGAACAGGTGGCAATGTCCCTTGGGGGGCATCCTTTTAGTATCTCAAACTTACATACGATAACCATTGGTACTGTCTTAGTTGACGTTACAACCTACGCTAAAGAAATGAAAAGAAAACACACATATCTATACAAATGCATTCTTCTTAACAAAACACAACAGAAGCACTCGTGCCAATTATAATCCTCATTTCTGCAACTGGTCATGTGGCCTTAGCTGGTATTTATAACTACCTTCCTCTACTACCCATTCTGTATTTCCTCCACCTTCTGCAAGCACTTCAGTGGGTCTTGGCTCTTTTTCTGGAGGGATGACCCACACTTTCAAACCTGACGGATCTGTGCCCTTTGTCATCCTGCCTGGATTGGGCTGTTGCAGTTTCCTATTGACTTTAATCACAGGACATGGTAGCACCAAGAGATGCACTAAAGGGTCTCCTGCATTCCAGACATAATCTTTCTTACCTCCACTGTGGAGGAGCGATTCAATTTCCCCATGGTAAGCTGAATCAGTCACCCCTCCTAACACTGTTATTCTTCTCCTAGCCTGTTGATTTAAGGGCATCAGAAGGCCAAAGTGACCAGGGCCAGGTCTGAGCTTCTAGGTCAACAGAATGTTTGTTGCGGCTCCTGGCAAGAGAACTCCCTAGTCTGGAACCAAAACTTCTAGGCCAACAGAACTTAGGGTTTCAGGAATAGGAAGCAAAAACTTTCCTAGTGGGTCACTAGGGGTGACAGCGAGTGGAACTAATGCCCCTTTCCATCCCTTGATTCCTGGACCCATGGATCCTGGCTATAGGAGAAACTGTACCATATGTTGGACACTGATTCAAAGCATCTCCTGCCTTATGGAGAACCCTGTCCCAGCCCTCCAGGCTTCTGCCACCTATTTGGCACTGTAACTGTGTCTTCAAAAGGCCATTTCATCTCTCTATCAGGCCAGCTGCTTCAGGATGGTGAGAAACATGGTGAGACCAGTGGGTTCCATGACTGTGGGCCCGATGTCACACTTCTGGGGCTGTGAAGTGAGTTCCTTGGTCAGAAAAAATACTGTGTGGAATACCACATTGGTGGACCAGGCATTTGGCAGAAACCTTACATGCAGGAGAGGCAAATCCATAACCAGAATAAGTATTTACTCCAGTAAGGACAAAGTGTTGTCCTTTCCACAGAAGAAGTGGTCCAATGTAGTCACCCAGCCACCAGGTTGCTGGCTGGTCACCCTGGGAAATGGTGCCGTATCTGGGGTTCAGTGTTGGTCTCTGCTGTTGGCAGATCTGGGACTCAGCAGCAGCTGTAGACAGGTCAGCACTGGTGAGTGGAAGTCCATGTTGCTGAGCTCATGCATAACCCCCATCTCTGCCACCATGGCCACTTTGTTCATGGGCCCACTGGTCAATGATAGGAATGGTTGGGGAAAGAGGCTGACTGTCCACAGAACAGGTCACCCTATCTACTTGATTATTGAACTCCTCCTCAGCTGAAGTCACCCTTTGATGAGCATTTATTTACATGGGACACAAGTATCTTCACATTCCTTGCCCATTTGCAGTGATCTATCCACATACTTCTTCCCCAGATGGCTTTCTCACTAACTTTCCAGTCATGCTTTTCCTAAGTCCCTGACCATCTATCTGTTGGCTACAGCCCATGAATCAGTGAACAATTGTACATATGACCATCTCTCCTTAAAAAACCTGTATGATCATGTGTACTGCCCAAAGTTCTGCCCACTATGAAAATTTCCCTTTGCCAGCATTTTTTGGGGTCATCCCAGAAAGGGGTTGTAATGTTGCAGCTGTCCACCTCTGGGTGGTGCCTACATAACATGCAGAAACATCAGTAAACCAGGCCCTAGTCTTCCCTTCTTCCGTCAACCAATCATAAGGAACATCCCATGAGGCTATAGGTGTGTGCTTGCCAGCATGGCATTGTAATGGAATTAGAAACTATAAGCATTTGGGTAACTTCTTCATGTAGCTTGTCTGTGCCTTCAGGACCTGCTTGGGACCAACTGCATACATACCATTTTCCATTTGATAATAGATAGCTGCTGTGCACGTCCTACTTTATGACTTGGTGGGTCTGATAACACCCAGCTCATAAAGCCATCATCCTCACTGGGTGTAGACTTTCCAGGGAGGCTCCTTCAAGGTCATTCACGTTCCAGTTCATATCTCTTCACCCACAATCTGTAAACAAGCCTAATAAACTCACTGGTTCCTCAGAGTAAGCTTTGGCTTGTCATTGGGACCTTATTAGGAGAGCATATATTGCTAAGTCCCCCCCCCTGCCCCTGAAGGTAGAAAATTCTCACAAGGCCAGCCTGGGATATATGTTACCCATCTCAAAACGAAAAAAAGCAACACAACAAACTGCTGGGGGATGTCTTTCTGTATACTATGAACATATGTTGTTCCCATTGGTTAATAAATAAACTACATTGGCCTATAGCAGGGCAGGATGGAGCCAGGCGGGAAAATCCAAGGGAGATATTGGGAGGAGAAAGGAGGGGAAGAGACACCAGCTGCCGCCAGGAGAAACAAGATGTGAAAGTACTGGTAAGCCACAGCCATGTGGCAACTTATAGATTAATAGAAATGGATTAAGTTATAAGAAACAGTTATCAAGAAGCCAGCCATAGGACATATAGTTGATAATTAATATTAAGCCTCTGAATGGTTATTTTATTAGCAGCCGAGGGACTGCAGAGCTGGGCAGGATTGGAAAAACCATCCGACTACAATAAATTACCTTAAAGAGAACATTAAAACAACACAAAGCCCACAAAAACCCGAAATGGAGAAGCCACTCACTGGGACAAGGGGTAGCTGCCAAAATGCTTCAAGAGGGGCCAGTAAAAATAGTGCCAACTCAGGGCAGGATGGAGTGGGTTGGATGGGCAGGGATGTTCCATTGTAGGCACAGTCCCTGAGAAGTCAGCTGACTCAGGCCAAGGCATTGGTGACAAGCTATCTAACAGGGTAAGGCCGGGTCGCTGGCTGGGGCTCACTGCTCTCGTGGTGTCCCAGTCTCTCTCTCAAATCCTATTGGCTAGTCTTGGCTTGAGGTGAAAAGGCTTGGAGTTCCCCATCCACTTTAGTCCCAGGTAATGGAGCCCCGTTCTTCAGGGCTTCTTCCCATGTCTTCAACTGTACTTCCCAGGAAACCACCCACTAGAGATTATCAGGTGGGTGAGTCACACTGTGGCTGTGCATTGTGGGCGCCTGTGCTGACCACTGTGGGGGTGGGTGGCCACGAGGAAGTGGCTCTGTGAGTCAGAGACGCTTGTGGCACTTATTTTCCAGGGCACTGACTGCCCTGTGTCTCCAAAAGGATAGATATGGGTGTGGACTGTGTGTATGGGCCCTGGGTTCTGACTCCTGTGAGAGGAATGGATACACAGAGATATACAGGGACACATACAGACACCAGAAACAAACACACAGAAACACAGATACTGAGACACATAGAGACACACAGATACTTATACTGAGACATACAGACACATAAACACATACTAAGACATATACAGACACAGATACACAAAGTCACAGACACAGACACAGAGAAATAGAAACATGGGGACACATAGAGATCCTAGAAACAGAGACACACAGACACACACGTACTGAGACACATAAAGACAAATAGAGACAGAGACATAGAGACATATCAGAGACACACATACACAGAGACACACGGAAGCAAGCTCATAGACATATGCAGGCACTAGACATAGAGATACATAGGCATATACACACAAAGGCAATTAGACACCAACACAGAGACACACATAAAGACATAGACAAGTGCCACACATGTGCCACACAGAGACTTAAACAGTACACACACACATAGATACAGAGATAAACACAGACACACAGACACATAGAAACAGAAACGCACACAGTCATACGCATAGACACATAGAGACACAGACACCCACGGGGAGATATTTAGACAGTTTGAGAAAACTGTCTCATGTGCTTCAGCCCCTCCCCCCCCCACACACACAGGGCAAAACACTCTACCCCCTGACCCTTGAAATGGGTCCAGGGACAAACCTCCCAGCTGTCAATCAAAAAGAACCTCACCCGGCTGACCTGTGGGACTTGTGGAGGAAGGCTATCCCGAGAGGCCCTTTCTAAGGGAGGACCCTGTACTGGTGGGTGGGAGGGGAGGGCATGCTAAATGGCTTTGCCTATCCTCTGGCCAGGGTCTTTCTGCTCTACCCGAGCAGACCCAGAATCTCACGGCGACAAGCCCTGAGTGAGTGACCGCTCCAGGATTTAGAAGCCTTTGGCTTGTGACTTCAAGCATTCAGGCTGGAGGCTGATTACCTTGGGCTTTCAGCGCAGTGATCCCGGCTAAATCCCAGCTTCTAGCAGTGGGACTGGCGGCGGCAGCAGCGGCGGCAGCAGCAGCGCCTTCTAGTGTTACCTCAGACGCCAGTGAAAGACACTCAACTGTGATAAACACAGAATGGAGATTTATTCAATGTGGTCCCGCTGGGAAGAGGAACAAAGAGGGCCAGTGACACACCCGCCCGGAACAACAACAACAACAAAAACAAAACTATAAAAACCAAAAGCCAAAACCGGTCTCCAGGGTGCTGCTGACACAAGGTTTAGGTTAAAACAGAGAGACAAGGCTGGGGATGTGCTCAGCGGCAGAGTGCTGTGCCATCATGAGAACATGAGAATGAGTTCAAGTCCCAGAACCCACTGTTTTTTTTTTTTGTTTGTTTTGTTTTTTTGTTTTTGTTTGTTTGTTTTAAAGCTGTGTGTGATGGTGTTTTAATTAGGGTTATTCTTGCTGTAATGAAACACTATGACCAAAAGCAACTTGGATAGGAAAGAATTTACAAGGCAGGAACTTAAACTAGGCAGGAACGTGGAGTCCGGAGCTGATGCAGAGGCCGTGGAGAAGTGCTGTTTACCGTCTTGTTCCTCATGGCTTGCTCAGCCTGCTTCCTTATAGAACCCAGGACCACCAGCCCAGGGATGGGACCCACAATGGGCTGGGCGCTTCCCTATCGAGCGTGAATTAAGACACCCTACTGCCCAATCTTCTGGAGGCATCTTCTCAATTTAGGTTCCCTCCTTTCAAATGACTAAAGCTTGTGTTAAGCTGACACGAAATTAGCCAGCATAAATGGTGGGTACTTTAATCCCAGTGTCGAGGAGGTAGAGATAGCTGGGTTCTTGCTGCTCCCTGGACAGCCAGCCTAGTCTACTTGGTGAGTTCTAGGACACAGGGAGACTCTGTCTTATAAAACAAGGTGGAAAGCACCTGAGAAATGACAGCTGAGGTTGGCCCCTGCAGACACTGGGGTGCGTACGCACGCACGCACGCACGCACGCACGCACGCGCAGTAACTATGATGATGCCCAGCATGGATTGTAGCACCCCATTTGACCACTGGGCGTGGCTGCACAGGCATCACAGCTGAGTCGGATCTTTCATCCTCCACGTGGGGCCTTTTCATAAGCGTAAAACCAGCTGCTCACTGAAAATGGGTAGCTTGTCCTGGGGGAAGTGCATCACAGAAGTCAAAATTGGAAGAGGTGTCTCGTGTGGAGGGTCCCCACCCTCTGGCCTTCAGCTCCGTGTTTCTTGCTGTTCAAGGAGCGTGAGCCGGGAATAGACTTTGGACATACGAGGGAGGCCAAGTGGGTCACGTCTGGAGCTGCCTAGAGAAGCCCTTCCTGGAAGATCAGGAAGATGCGCTGGGGGTCATTCCTGGAAGACACACAGCTGGCTCTCTGTACTGCATAGGATGAGCGCTGTCTAACCAATTGCGAGTAACTAGGGCACAGAACCCCCGGGGCAAAACTAGTTACTGGGCTCTTGCCGAGAACGAAGGGGGTGGCTTTTGGAGAGCTGCTTCTTCCTGGCACCATCTAGGTGGTACCGGGACACACTAGGTGGCCCAAGCTACTGGTCTTAGCCCTCTTCACAGAGAGGCCCAAGTGATCCAGGTTTGCCACAGGCTGTTCTGGGCACACAGGGCCGGACTGGGCCACAGTGGGTGTGAGTGTGTGAATGCGGGCTAGTGGAGGGATGTTTCCAGGGGTGACTCACAATGACTGCACATGTGTACTGGGGGAACCTTCGAGGTCAGCTGTGTGCCTCCAGGTTCAGGGCAGCCTTGTAATACTGAATTTGGGGTCGTAGCCTGTGCCCCAAACCAGGTTCTTCCACCCATTTTCTTTTATTTTCTTTTTTTAATTAAGAATTTTTTTTAATTCATCTTACCAATCACAGATCTCCCTCTCCCCTCCTCCTGCCCCTCCAGCCTTCCCCCCCAACCCACCCCCCATTCCCTCCTACAAGAAGGTAAGGCCTCCCATGGGGAGTTAGCAGAGCCTGGTACATTCAGTAGAGGCAGGTCCAAGTTGCTCCCCCGGCCTCAAGGCTGTGCGAGGTGTCCCACCATAGGTAGTGGGCTCCAAAAAGCCAGCTTGTGTACCAGGGATGGATTCTGATCCCACTGCCAGGGGCCCCTTGATCAGATCAAGCTACACAACTGTCTAGATTATGCAGAATCAAGGCTCCACAGGTGTTGGTCTAAATTTCATGAGTTCCCACTAGTGTGGTTCAGTTGTCTCTGTAGGTTTCCCCAACATGATTTTGATGCCCCTTGCTCATAGAATCCCTCTTCTCTCTCTTCCACTGGACTCCTGGAGCTTGGCCTGGTGCCTGGCTGTGGATTTCTGTATCTGCTTCCATCAGTTACTGGATGAAGGCTCTATGATGCCAGTTAGGGTAATCACTAATCTGATTACCGGAATAGGCCAGTTCAGGCAATCTCTCCACTATTGCCAGTGGTCTAAGGTGGGGTCATCCTTGTGGATTCCTGGGATCTTCCCTAGCACTTCTCCCTATTACCATGGTGCCTTCCTTTATCATGGTATCTCTTTCATTGCTCTCCCATTCCATCACTGTTCCAGCTAGAATATTCCATTCCGTTATGTTCTCATCCCCCATCCCCTACCCTCCATTGCTGCCCCCACCCATTTGCTCATGAAGATCTCTGCCCCTTCCCAGGGCAATCCACGCATCCCTCTTTGGGTCCTCCTTATTAGCTACCTTCTCTGGAGCTGTCACCCACCATTTTTAATAGCCACCCGGTTTGCCTGCCTGTTTTTTTTTTTTTTTAAATATGCCATTTGAAATAGCTGAATGAATAGTGGAAAGCAGAAAAAGGAGATTTATTTAATGTGACCACATTGGGAAGGGTCAAAGGCCTTCAGAGACACCCCCCCCCCGCCCGGCGCCCCGTCATCTGAAGTGAGATGCAAGTTCACATAGAGGGTCAAGGGTATGCACATTGAGCAGTCCTGGTCAAGCTGTGGCTTCAGTCTTATTCTATAAAGTGGCCTGACGAGTTGTTAGAATTCTGTGAAATCTCTTTCCTGGAAACAAAGTTCCCTCTGCGGCTCATGCTTTTTCCTTCTCCTAACATGAGATCCTGGGGGAAACTTGCATTTCTCTGGGGTCCATTGTTTCTAAAGTCCGATGGTCAGATGGAAAGACACATGCGTCTCTTTAGAATATTTTCATTTCCGCCAGGGTCACTGCATTTGCTCCACCAACCTCAACAACCTGTGATGCTCAGCAAGCTCTGGAGAATTGGGCAGCGCTGACCAGTGTAGGCACAGCCCCGCCGAGGCCACAAGAGGGCGCTCAGGGTACATACAAACCGTTACATTTGAAATGCCGCTGGAAGGGTTGTCCGCTCGGTCCCGTGTCCACAGCCCCTCGGGTCATGTGTCCGAGGCAGTATCCCTCTGGATACCGGAAGCACATGGTCCAGGGCAGGTATCCCACCAGCCCGCTCTCAGTTTCTAACCCCGAGGACTCTCTATAGGATCCCTCTGTGGGGACAATCGACATTATCCTGTAGTGCTAAACCAGATCTGTAAGACTTCACACCTCGACCTGAGGTTGCCCGGTTCACAGACGGCAGTAGTTTCTTTGGTGGCAAGTCACAAGCTTTACAGAGGTCACAGAATCTGAGTCCTTCTTGGGAAATTTAGCCTTATCATGGATTTTGGTGGTACCTCATGCTTCAGGGGAAACTCAGGTGAAGTAGAGATCTATCATAGAGACTATAGGGAGGGTCCTCGAGGTCCTCATCCAGTCCTGAGCCATTCTTGGAGAGGTCACTTGGTGTCTGGAATGCCACAAGAGCCTCTAGACTGTCAAAGACGCTCAAACGGGGCAGAAGTTTATACATGGCATCTCGCCCGGGAGGGGAATAGGACAACTAGCTAGGATCATAAAGGACAGTGGGAAATGTTTGTCCATTATGCAAAGGGGTGTAAACCAGGCTGGCTGAGGTCTCCCATCAGTGACAGTGAGGAATGATTGGAGACTGGAAGGTCAAAGGTTAAACCGGAAAAGGTCGGCAGGGCTGAAAAACTGGCATGGAACAAAAGGAAAGCAATCTCACTTCCTGCCACATCTGGGGTTATCCAGGCTCATCCATAGATAGAGAGAATGCAGGGCCCTGTAGACTGTCAGGTCCCCGTCAGTCCTCAGAGGAAAGGGGGCTTATTTCCCTCCTTGCTGGCTCCGCAGCCTGGGGGCAGAGTCAGGGGCATTGGCCATTTTTCAAGTTTGACCTGAGTGTGAGGTACGTGTATGGATGTTGGTCCTCGATTCCAGTGGATCCCCATTTGGCTGACATGTACCTAGGGAAGTCAATAACCTGGTGGCCTTGGGCACTGCCCCCTGACATGTCCCTGACTGACCAGAGGCCAGGTTACCGCTCTTCGGCTGAGCCGAGTGTCCACTAGAGGGAGCCCGAAGATTTCTCTGAGCTAGGCAGGGAAAAAGGATTGTCGCAAGCAGTGAGCTGGAGGGGACACAGGAAAGCATTAGGATACACGGGTGAGCAGGTGAGAAAGAGGGGTGAAAATTAGTTATACACACACACACACACACACACACACACACACACACACACACACACACACGTATATAATAGGTTTTTGTGTGTGTACATGTGAGTACAGGTGTCAGATCCTCCTGGAGATGAAATCTCAAATGACTGTGAGTGGCCTGATGTGGGTTGTGGGTGATGGGAACTCAGATCCTGTGCAAGGGTAGTTAAGTGTTCTTAACCACTGAGCCAACTCTGCAGCCCCTCAGTTCTCCTTTGGGGACCATGGCTGTGGAATGAAAGGGGATTCTCTAGGGAATCTGTTCAGGTTAGTGGACACCAAGAAATCATTCTAGGTCTCTCTCTCTCTCTCTCTCTCTCTCTCTCTCTCTCTCTCTCTCTCTCTCTCTCTCTCTCTCTCTCTCTCTCTCTCTCTCTCTCTCTCTCTCTCTCTCCTCTCCTCTCTAGAAACCAATGACATTTGACAAAAAAGGGACCGACTCCTGGCGGCCTGCCTGAGAAAATGCACCTCATTTTCTCAGGACAACTGCAAGGAGACCTGTTTGCCAGAAGAGGGCACCCAAACACAGCACTTAGCTTTCCCTCCTAGTGAGTGGAGACTTTACCTACAGCACAGAGCTGTGGTCAGGACAGAGCCAGGGGATTTTAAAAAATTAATTAATTTTATATGTGCGCACGGGCTGGGAGACACATTCCATAGCCCATATGTGGAGACCAGAGGTCAACTTGCAGGAGTCAGTTCCCTCCTTCCACCACAGGGGGCCCAGGGATTGAAGCTTGGTGGGAGTGCCTTTACCCACTGAGCCAGCTTGCCAGCCCCAGGAGACAGCAAAAACACCCAAACTTGTGGAAACAGTTGGCAAACTAGCTTTCACCAAACACGGGATCTAGATCAGAAGCCTTCCTCTTGTGACCAAAGTAATGTTTAAATGGTTTTCTTATGGGCTGGAAAAATGGCTCGGAAGTTAAGAGTGCTGGCTGCTCTTCTAGAGGACCCAAGTTCAATTCCCAGGACCCTCATGGAAGCCATTGACTGTCTATAACTCTAATTTCAGGGCATTTGACAACCTTTCTCTGGCCTCTAAGCAGTGATGCAGGGCCACCCCCGTGATAGGTAAATAGTCTGCCGTTAATTTATATCTGAGTCCTCCATGACCATCCCCACATAAGGCTGGCCTTAAGGTCACTCAGTCCAGGCCAGCTGTCACCGGAGTAGCTGGGATGACAACCCTGCCTTACCACACACAGTTTATGAGAGATCGTTTCTGTCTGGCGAGAACTTCAGTGGTCCTCTGCCTCCTGAAAACTGCCATGAAAGAAGTGAGCTAGCACACCTCACAAGTATCTTTATTTAATTATCATCATTACTTTATATGGAGCTGTGAGATGAGCTTATACCATGACATGTCAAGTCTTGAATCCATTTTTATGAATTGGCATCTTCTTCACTGAGCTCTGCTTACAGAGATGTGAATGATCTAGCTCTCTTTCTCATGTTCAGAAATGGCTTGAAATTATGTCTGCCCTAGCTTGGTGCCTAGGGCTTGTCAATCCAGCATTCACTTGAAAGGCTGAGGCAGGAGGATGGTGAGGTTAGCCCGGGCTATTCAGATAGGCAGGCTGAAGAAAGAGAGAGACTATGGACTGTGGAAAGAGATGGATGGCTCCTTCCTGGTTTATGGTGATGGCAAAGAGTCTTTGTGTTTGTGTTTGATGCATGATGGACTGTGAGGATTCTGTCTGCTTTTGGCTTCCTGCTAGGGTACATGCCCATTTCTCCTGAACTGCCTGGAGGATGAGGATGCATCTCACAGGAGAGCAAGTCTGCTTTTCCTTTTCCTCTGACTGGGACCCAGTCTGTGCTCTTACCTTAGTGTATAGAATGATAGACATGCTTGTGGTTACTTCCTCTCTAATCCTAGCCTCTATGCATAGTGCATGACCAGGATAAAGGAGGGAACGTTTGGGATAGCCAAGAGAAGTTATGAGTCGAGAGTGGTCTGGAGAGCATTCTGAGGCACCATGAAGACTCACCACAAGATTTCAGTTCACTCCCAGCTGTATTTCTCTCCTGCAACCAAAAGGCATTGTGCCTTTAGTAATAGGGCCTTACCATCTATTTGTGGTAAACAAGAGCAATATTGTATGTGTGTGTGTGTGTGTGTGTGTGTGTGTGTGTGTGTGTGTGTGTGTATTTAGGATCTCCCTAGACTTAGTCTGAAACTTTTTGTCTAATACCCCAGCCTTTAGAAGTCCTTAAACTGTGCTGTGGGCCACATTAGCCCTTTGTGATGTATGACCTACAATTATATGAGTATATAGAAATGAGCTGTGTGATATGTCTCGTAAGCAGCTCAGGTTTTAATGGAAGTAAACAATAGGGACATGGTGGACTGTACCTATCATTCCAGAATCATAGGATGTGTGAGACCCCGTGTGATGGCTATTCTTGATTGCCAACTTGACTACATCTGGAATTAACTAAAAAGCCAAGCAGCTGGGTACACGTGTTTTTTTTTTTTAATTAAATTATTCGAAGTGGGAAGACCCTTTGAGGGTCTTTGAGACAAGGAAGGGGTAACTGTTTTCTGACCAGTCAAAATTCCTGGTGCCAGTGTTTTGGGATTGGAGCTAGGTCAACAACAGTCACTTTCTGATTGACATTCCACTGAGAAGCTCAGCATTCAGCGGGTTGGGACAGAAGCCTGAAGTCCTTTGAGCTCACCCCTCCTTGCAATGGAAAATCTACACTGGATCAATAGTAAGGGAACTTGAAGCATGGGCATTTCCACAGTGATCCCATGGCTGAGCCACTGTTACCCAGGCATAGATCAGGGCAAGAAGAGAGCCTTGCTTTCCACCGCACACACATACAGAACCAAGGCATTGTAACAGATCACCAGGGAAGGAGGTGTGCTGAATCACAGGCCTAAAGAGATACCTCTCCATGGGAACCCAGAGCTAGCCTCATGTTCTTGTCTACAACAGAACAGGTTTCCCACTTTTCTGACCTAGGAAGGAGAAGAAAGTAATTTTGGTTCAAATGTCAGGTTTTCATATATACATACATACACACACACACACACACACACACACACACACACACATATATATTCATGTGTATGTATGTGCGTGTGTGTGCACAGATGCTGTGGAACAGGATCATTTCTAGAGAATTGTATGACATTGGATTATTGGATTCTTTTATTTTTTACCACTTAACTGAAGAGCAGGCCTATAGTGCCTCTCAATGTCCTGCCAGATGTTCCAGATGTTGAGTCTCAGTGGTTTTTTTGTTTTTAAAAGAAACATAAGATTTATTGTCTTGCATGTTTCTGTGGTGCTAGGTGTTGAACCCAGAGTCTTTTTTTAAATTAAGAATTTTTTAATTCATTTTACATACCAATCAAAGATCCTCCTCTTCCCTCCTCCTGCCCCTCCAACCTCCCCCTCCCAACCCACCCCCCAGGGTTTCTCTGTGTAGCTCTGACTGTCCTGGAACTTAGCCTATAGCTCAGGCTAGCCTAAAACTCAGAGATCTGCCTGCCCCTGCCTCCCAAGTGCTGGGATTAATGGTGTGCACCACCTGGTAATGGCTAGGGCCTTGGATACTGGCCATGTCCATGCCCAGGATCCCCAGAGTATGCCCCTGCCTCTCTCTCTGTTTTTGAGACAGGGTTTATCTGTGTAGTTTTGGTGCCTGTCTTGGATCTTGTTCTGTAGAACAGGCTGGCCTCAAACTCACAGAGATCCACCTGGCTCTGCCTCCCGAGTGCTGGGATTAAAGGCGTGTGCCCCCTTTCTCTCTCAAAGTACAAATCCCCATAACAATTTCCAAGGAAAGGATCTGGTTTGTGTACCATTTTACTGGTCTCCACTATTCCAATGGCCTTGTCAGCTGTGATAACCCCAGAAAACCTGGGATATCTGCACATAGCAACCACAGCTTTAATAAACCACGTCTACCTCTAGAGAAAGAATAAAGTCCCTGTGATTGTCACTTGTTTTCTGTTGTCGCCTGTGTTATCTGGAAATATGTACTCTACCCTTTCCCTTGGGAGCTGTCACAGTTTCTCATAGATTGGAAATGCAGGAATTCAAAATTAAGTTTTCACTGTCCCATGCGTCCTGTAAGACAGGATCAAAACTTGTCTTTCTGCCGCAGCTACAGGTGCATTCCGTTTTCAGTAACACTTGGACTGTGGCTTTGTCATTCCCATTGATCTCTTATCGCATAGTGTTCTCATCTCTGTATACGGATTCCATTTACACTAGATGATTAGTCACCCCATATCTCATCTCTAACCATCAAATAGGGTCACATTTTCTTAATCAGAGACAGTGACTTGAACACATACCTTGAGACATGATTTAACTTGTAACAATATTGTTATAGTAATACTCTTTTCCCATTGCTGTGTTACAATACTCTGGCAAAACCAACTTAAGGGAGAAGGGATTTGTTTAGCTCATAGTTCACGGAACAGTCTGTCATGATGAGGCTCAAAGCATCTGGTCCCATTGCATCCACACCAGAAAGCAGAGTAATGGATGGGTGCATGCTCAACTTCCTTTCTTTTTTTTTTTGGTTTTTTCGAGACAGGGTTTCTCTGTGTAGCTTTGCGCCTTTCCTGGAACTCACTTTGGAGACCAGGCTGGCCTCGAACTCACAGAGATCCGCCTGGCTCTGCCTCCCGAGTGCTGGGATTAAAGGCGTGCGCCACCACCGCCCGGCTTCAACTTCCTTTCTTATATAGTTCAAACTCCCTTGGCCATAGGATAGTTCTGCCCAGTTTTAAGTTAGGTCTCACTATAATGAATGATGCTCTAGACACTGAGCTATGTTTTGTCACATCTATCTATCTATCTATCTATCTATCTATCTATCTATCTATCTATCTACCTTATGTATACTGGAGATTTTGCCTGAGGATACAAAATGCAAAAGCATGTACCCTATCACCGAGGGAGGTACACTCATACCTCCTGTCACACTTGTTGTGTACATATTATCTGTTCAGTAATGGTGGGTTCCCTCAAGGCATACATGGGATGGTATATATAGTGTCCATTGCTCAGCAGCATGCTTGGCTCTGTCTACTGGGATACTGTGTCAATTACCAGCCTCCAATATGAAAAGACAGTCCAGTATGTGTGGAATAACAGAGCATCATTCATGTTTATTAGAACACTTTTTTAAAATTTAAATTGTGACTCATAATCCACAATTAACAAGTCTATTTGAAAACTAACGTCAAGTTGTATGAATTGATACTTTCTTCCAGATTGCTGATGCATGGAACCTCTGTTTATGCATCAACTCTTTTTATGCACCAACTCCTTTATTTATTTATTTGTTTATTTATTTCTTTATTTATGGCGAGCAAAGTGTTAGTAATCCAAACCATCTGAGGCTGGGCAGGAGGATCAAGACTTTGAGATTATCCGGGATTATATTATGAGTTTGAAGACAGCCTTGACTATATTTCAAGCCCTCAGCTAAAATATCAAACACATAAAACAAAGCAAACAAACAAAAAAACTTGTTGCTAGGGAGATGACTCTGTAAGTAAAGTGCTTGCCATGAGGACCTGAATTTGAATCCCCAGAACCCATGGAAAGCTGGATGCAGTGGCAAACATCTGTACTCTCAGTACTCCCATGGTGAGATTGGAGGTGGAGACAGGAGAGTCTCAGAAGCTTGCATCCTGGCCAGTCTGGCACATGTAGACCCTGGCTCAAAGTGGAAGGCAAAGTCTAACACCCAGGGTTGTGCTCTGACTTTCAGACATATGCCATGGCACATGTATGCCCATGTTTACACACAAGAAGCACACACACTGCACACACACATACAAAAATAAATGAATTAAAAAAATTGTTAAGATTTATTTTACTGAATGCAACCGAAGAAAGCATTATCAATGGACTGCAATTAATTTGAGCATATTTGACAACACAGGCTACTTGCATGAATTTGAAAGGATGGGTAACACATGACACAGACTCTGACAGTGGACCACATGCCAGCCTTTTTCAACCGTTGACATTCAAATGGATTCTGCAATGCCTGTAGATGTGTGACTTTGAGGAACTTCACAATCTCGACATATGGAGGCTTCTAGCATGGACCTCTGATGCACAGGTGAGTGAGGTACAGCAGCAAAGTCCCTATACTCTCCCTGTATGTCTGTCTCCATGGTATTCTGATGCCAGCCAAACTTCAAATCCCACTAAAAGTTTTTAAGAGTACTTTCAGATGGTTCCAAACTGGTGTGTTTCCAATGTCCTATAAGGAGAGGATCCAATATAGTTTGACTGGACTTTCTTTATTAAAAACATTTTTATTACAAGCCAGGCATGGTAGGACACACCTTTTATCCCAGTACTTTGGAGGAAGAGGCAGGTGGATCTCTATGAGTTTGAAGCCAGCCTGGTTTACATAGACAGACCTAGTCTTTTTTTTTAAAAGGACAGGGCATATTACTGTGGTCCAGGCTAGCCTTGTCTCAGTACAAGTGAAATGTAAGCATCAGTGCTCAGAGAAGATGGGGGAGAAAAGCAAGTGCTCCTTGAAACATCTCTGGATTATTTATACTCACAGGATTCCTTACTTTCCAAGGGCTCTCTAAGCTTCCCTAGATTAGCATGTTTTCTCACTTGTGTGATTTTCTGGCAGGCAGTGAGGTCTGACTTGCTGAAATTTTTCCCATGTTGTTTGAACTTAAATGACATCACAGTTATAAGTTCTCAGGCAGTAAGTGAATATTTTATGATGGAAAGCTTTTCTGCACTGTTTACATTGACAGCATTTATGCCTGAATACTCCATCTCTTGTTGTGTTGAACTTTACTACATCGTGTATATTCATAGGGTTTCTCACTAAATGAATTCACTGACTTATAGAGAGGTGTAATTGAAACATAGATCCCTGCATTTCCTATGGCTTCCCAACTGCTTATGTATTCTGACATGTAGTGAGACATAACTCCTGTATAAAACTTTCTCATACTCTGACATTTATAGGGTTTATTACTGGCCTGAGTTTTCTGATGTTGGCTGAGGAGTAACAGCAGCACAGTTTCCTACATGCACGGGGGCTTCTCATCTGTGTAAGCCCTCTGTTGAGTCTGCCTAGTTGAAGGAAGGTCTTTATCATTTGCGTCCCTACAGTTTCTCACCTACATTGGGTTTCTCACCTCTATGTGTCTTCTGATGGCGTGTGAGGTATGACTTACGTGAGAAAGCTTTCCCACATTTCTTACATTCAAACGGCTTTTCAGGTTTATGAATTACCAGGTGTCGAGTGAGGTATGCCTTAAGATAGAAAGTTTTCCTGCATTCTTTACATTCATAGGGTTTCTCACCGGTATGAGTTGTCTCGTGCTGCATCACTTGCGATTTACGAGAAAAGGTTTTCCCACATTCTTTGCATTCGTAGGGCCTCTCACCTGTGTGGGTTTTCTGGTGTTGAGTGAGGTGTGACTTACGGGCAAAAGCATTCCCACATTCTTTACACTTGTGTGGCTTCTCCCCTGTATGGATTTTCTGATGCTGAGTGAGGTGTGAATTGCGGAAGAAAGCTTTCCGGCATTCTTTACACTCATAGGGCTTCTCACCTGAATGAGTTCTCTGATGCTGAGTGAGCTGTGACTTCAGGTAGAAAGTTTTCTTACATTCTTTACATTCATAGGGTTTTTCAGGTGCGTGGATTCCCTGGTGCCGGGTAAGGTGTGACTTGTGACAGAAAGCTTTCCTGCATTCTTTACATTCATGGGGCTTCTCCCCCGTATGAGTTCTCTGATGGCGAGTGAGTTGTGACTTGTGGGAGAAAGTTTTCATGCAATCATTACATCCATAAGGCTTCTCAAGAGTAGGAGTGTGATGTTGAGTGAGGCTTGATATATAGAAGTAAATTTTCATTAATTCTTTGCATTCATTTTGCTGTTCATCTGTGTGAGCTGTCTGATATTGAGACAGTAGGGAATTATGGTAGAAAGCCTGGCTGTATTCTCTACACTCACAGGATTTATCATCTGTATAAAGTCTCTGATGTTGGGTGAGGGTCGATTTATCATAGACAGCTTTCCTATATTCTTCACACTCACAGGGTTTCTCACAGGTGTGTGATCTCTGATGGTCGATGTGCTGTGACTCGTGGTCAAAGGTTTTCCCAGATACTTTACATTCATAAATTTGTTTCTCTACGTGTACTTTCTGATCAGCCGTTTGTAGTTCAGCATCCAGACAGAGTAATTTGATGTTTTCCTTGCATCCTTGGGGCTCTTTCCCTGCATGTGATTCCTGATATTTTGTAAGGTGTGATTTGTTAAGGATGGGTTTCTCATAATCACATTTATAATCTTTCTCTTCCATGTGCATGTTGTCATGGTTGCTGAGTTCAGTCCTACTAGGGAACATTTTATGATCTGTATTCCATCCCAAAGCTTGCTTTCTTAACTGAGTCATATTTTGGTCAGGAAGAGCTACCTCATCCAAGGATTTCTCACTGAACTTCTTAGAGGTTTCCTGAACATGAAACTTCTTAGGTATTAATATTGTGTTCATGTGGAAGGCTTCATCTGGCACAAAATACTGAAAATGACCCTCTGAACACTGATTCTTGCTATGGTGAGTAAAATGGTCAGGATATGAGAGAACTTCCTGAATTCCATTCAAATCATGAGTTACTTCTGTTACATGCCTCTCATCAGGATCACTAGGCAAAGGTACATCTTGCCATGGATTAACAAGCTCCTGATAGAACATTCTAGAGTAGACTTCATTCTTCATGTTCATATTTGAAATACAGTTTGAGTCCACACTGAATATTTTTTCTACTTCAACCATATCTTCATTTGATGAATTTCTCTTGGTGATTTCAAGTTGGCCTAAATACTTCTCTTGAGCTTGCTGTCTTGTTTCAGCCAGGGCACTCCATTTATGAACATCTAAAATGGTATTAAAAATGATCATTTAATAAGTGAAATATGGTCTTAAAAGACAATATTAAAAACTTGCATTTGACATTCACAGCTATTTATAGAAATTTGACTATCAATCTTAGAAATTACATAATGTCACTTTTAATAAAAACATATCTGAGGGCGCATAAACTCTCTTGTGTATCTTGATTATGGTAGTGATGGTTATGTGACCATACACTAAACTGGAAGAGTGAAATTTGCTATATGTTAAAATAAAAAAATTGAGAGGTAGGCTGCATACCGTCATACCCCATAGGTCATCAGGCTCCTCTGAAATCTTGCTTCTTTGTTCCTCCAGGAAGGCCTTGCTCTTTATCACCCCATAGGACACCTGCCTTCTCCAAGATCTCACTTCCTTGTGCTGCCAGGCAACAGACTTTATGTCTTGTTCTTTCACAATCCCACTCCCCTGTGATGGATGCTAGACTACCCCTCCTCTCTGGGATACTACAGCCCCATGTCCTCAGTAGGTCCTCCATTTCCAAAAGATTCCAGGCTCCTCTAGGATCTCATTTCTCAGTGTTCCTAGGTAGAACCACTCTCCTCATCCTATAGGTCTCCTGAAACCACAGCTAGCTTTCCTAGGATCTTGTGCCCCAACTCCATCAGTTGACCAGAGCTTAACACAGGGCATCCAGGCATGGAGAGATGCCAGAAGGCCGTGAAAGAGAGGACCAGCAAGAGGTATGCTGATCACTAGATGACTGTTGGCATAGACAGTAAAGGACCCTCAAAAGACTACCAATGACAGAATGTGCAGCCCTCAATACTAACCCCACAGGGGAAATAAAGCCCCACCCTCTTTCAAACTAGTCATCTCCTGAACAGTGCACATAACTGCACTGAAAAAGAAAGGGATTTGAACAAAAAGAAAGAGAGACTCAATAAACACATTACTTCAGATGCACATCCCAGCATAGAAACAAAAATAACTTGAAAATTGCTTTCCCCCAATTACTAAGCCCATAGTCATGACCCCAATGTAACGACCTGGAAAAATTTCAAGACAACGAATTCAAAAGAATGATTGTAACTATGTTCAAACAACTCAAAGATGGTATGAATATATTGCAATAGAACAAAAACACAGCTGAATGAAATAAGGAAGTCAATCTAAGACATGAAAATAGAATTCAATAAAGAGACAGAATTTCTGAAGAAAATCCAAACTGCATCAAATGCTAGAAACTAAAACTCAATAAGCCAAATAAAAACTGTGATGGAAAGCCTCATCAACAGAATGGATCATATGGAAAACTGTGTGAGGGCTAGAAGACACAGGAGAGGAATTGGATTACACAATAAAAGTCAATGATAAATTAAAAAAATGAACAGAACATGCAACACCATAAGACACCTAACTTTTGAATTATTGGACATAAGAAGAATACCATACCAAAGGCATAAATAAAAAATCATAAAAGAAATACCCCAAAGTCTAGAGAAAGATACACATATCCAGGCACAAGATGCCTATAGAACACCAAATAAACAGAGTCAGAAAGGAAATTCCCCACAACATATCATAGTTAAAACACTAGAATCACAGAGTAAAGAGAGGTCATGGAAGCTACAGGAGAGAAAGGTCAGCTTACTCATAAATACAGGCCAAGAGAATAACAGAAGATTGTGCCACAGAAACTTCTAAAGGCAGAGTGCCTGGAAAGATGTATTCCAAGCTCTGAATCATCAACTGCCAAGCCAGAGAAAAAAGATTAAAGAACTTATGACCAATAAGGACACTGGAAGGAATGGGGGGATAGCAGAACACAGGCAACATGAAGTAAGTGTGTGTGTGTGTGTGTGTGTGTGTGTGTGTGTGTGTGTGTCTGCCTGTCTGATTAGGGAGAAGAGAGGGCATGGAGTGGATTTGCCAAAACTAAGGATGTTGATAAGGCTTATGAAAATCTACTAGTTTGTAAAGTAATTTAACACACACACACACACACACACACACACACACACACACACACACACACACGAGTTTGAACAGAGGTACCCTTTATGGGTGTACAATGCAGAAGTCATGAGTTACCACATGAAAATCTCAGTGCAAGGTAAAGGATGCCTCCCTGTGAGTTACTGGTCACCGAGACCCCAGAGGTACCCAAAACAACACAGGCTTTTTTCTTGGCTGCCCACTATTAACTAGATGGTTACTGAAGACACCACTCACTGTGGATACAGACATATTGAAGTTAACCTCAGCTGAGTAGGAAGCTTGGTCTCTGCTGTGGAGCTTATACAGTGCCAGAAATTGCCCTTCAGGCTGCTGGGGGTGCAAAGGCATCCGAGGTCTTATTCTGTGCTAGACCCTGCATGACTGCTACTGACCTGCCCGGTAAGATGTGCCCATAGGTGTGACAGTGGTAGTGATGGGTAAGGGGACAACCAACCATTTTTTTTTTTTGCCTAGATAGGGGGCTTGCATCACAGGAAGTATTTCATGCCTGGTACTATAAACCTGGTCAAAAGCCTATAAATGTTAGTATGTCTTTTTTTTTTTAAAGATCAAAACAGTAGTGAAAATACAATCAAGAGAAGTTAGGAATCAGGTGGATTCCCTGCCAAATTCTCCCAAACCTCCAAAGAAGAGCTGGCAAGAATACTCTCCTTGCACTGTTCTGTAAAGAAGAGAAACATCACACCCAACTCATCCTAAGACACCGACCTGATACCCAAACTTGCGAAGGATACAAGAAAATGACAGGACAATCTTCCTGATGATTGCCAACGCAAACCTCCACAGTGAGATTCTTGCAAATCCAATTCAAGAGCACATTAGGGAGATCACACACAAACTGAACAGCACCATCCAAACCAACAGATACAGACATGAAAAATAAGGACAATTGCCAGCCTCGCCAATGCCCATGGTAGGGAGAGGCAATAAACAGTGGTGAATAGACTGTGAGGTTAAAAACAAAAATCAAATGAATAATAAAAGAATGAGCTAAAAGAAGGAGGGAAAGAAAGGAATAAAAGAGAGAACTGGGGTTAAATAAAAGACAGAAAAAGACCAGGCATGGTGGTGCACACCTTTAATGTCAGCACTCAGGAGATAGAGACAGGCAGATCTCTGTGAGGTCAATATAGCGAGTCCAGAACAGTTGCAGCTACATAATAAAGAGATTCTGTCTCAAAAATAAAACAATATTCAGGCCCCCCAAAAAAGTGTGTGGAAGAAGAGAGCACATAATGCAAAAAGCATTTGGTTACAAAGTAAGAAAAACACACACACACATAAAAGTAGAGACAGGTACAAGGAGGACTAAAATAAAATAAAACTTAAAAAATGAAAGTGAACAGTAATATTAATAACCCATCAAAAAGAAAACAAGCCAGAAAAGGAACTGGTGAAGCTTTTAATCTGTTCTAACATTGCCTCCAGCAGTGAGGGGTGGAGACTGAGGTTGTGCCTGGAGTCTTTATCACATTATCAATCTGTCCTGGGTGCTGGCAGAGAGTTAGGCCCATCAAGGCTATGTTGTGACAGGCTGTCTTTCATTTAGAATCATTCGTGTTTGCAGAAAGAGCCACTGTTGACCTCAGTGAACTTGGTGGTGTGTGTGCCAGGCTGGATCCTGCTTGCTCCAGAGACTAGTTTGTGCATGGAGGGAAGGTGATGTCTACTTGAGTCTGATTGAGGTTTTAGACTTCGGAAGCAATCTGCTGACTGCAGGCTGAGTCCTGCTATTCTCTGCAGAAACCCAGAAGTGACCAGGGCTCTGTCTTAGGGTTTCTATTGCTGCAGCAAAACACCATGACCCAAAAGCAAGTTGGAGAAGAAAGTGTTTACTTGACTTATACTTCCACAACATTGTTCGTCACTGAAGGAAGTCAGGACAGGAACCTGGAGGCCGGAGCTGATGCAGAGGCCATGAAGGGGTGCTGCTTACTGGCTTGCTCCTCACAGCTTGCTTTGGTTGCTTTCTTATAGAACCTAGGACCAACAGCCCAGGGATGGCACTATCCACAGTGGGCTGGGCCCTCCCTCACTGATCTGTAACCTTAAAACTTTCTGTAGGCAACTTTTATATTTGTTTATCTAGACTAACCAAGATGCTGGTTTTGGTTGCTGGGATGAAACATCATCAACAAAAGCAACTCGGGGAGGAAAGGGTTTATTTGTCTTAAACATATTGCTCACACTCCATCAATAATGGAAATCAGGGTAGGAAATCAAGGCAGGAACCTAGAGGCAGGAACTGAAGCACAGACCATGGAGGAACACTGCTTACTGGCTTGCTCTCCATGGCTTGCTCAACCTGCTTTATCATAGCATGCAGAACTAGCTGCCCCGGGGGGTGGCACCCCACACAGTAGGCTGAGCTCTCCTTCCATCAATCACCAATGAAGAAAATGGCCCACAGGATTGCCTAGGGGCCAATCTGATGGAAGCATTTTCTCTTTTCCCAGATGACACTGGTCTCTGCTGATGACAATAAATTAACATACACAATCATAATCCAGTGTTTCTTTTGTAAGTAAGTAATTCACTAGATGTTAGTTCACTTGATGCTTTTCCTAAAATAGAACCCCATGCTTTTTCCTTTCCTCTGGCTCAACAACCTTTGTGACTCTTCTCTCTATCTTTGTTTCACTTTTCCTTCTCAGGATACATTTGTATGATGACTATTGTTACCTAAACAATTACAAAGACAACAACCCTTAAGCTAATCAAAGCTCAAGAACTGAAAAAAACCCAACATGTCAACAAATGCCTAACAGAAATCAATCTATGGAAAGGAGGAAAGGACAAGGGAGGGGTGGGGGTGGGCATAGAGCTCAGTTGTTACAGTGTTTTCCTAGAACACACAAATCCCTGGGCTTGATCCTTAGCACTGAAAAAAAAAAGTAGAAAAATAGGGAAAGTATTTAACCCCCCCCCCAAAAAAAAAGGATGAGAAGTTTCACATAGTGGTAGTGAATTTGGGCAAACCAAACCAAACCAAACAAAACCAAACCAAACAAAACCAGGGAAAATGGTTTGACATGGAGTCCTTGATTTGGAAAGTATATAAAGTAAGTGTCATGTTCAAGAGTCCACTCCCTTCAGGTCTGGCTTTGATAAGAATTGGCTGGCTTTGATAAAAGTTGGTGAAAACATCTCAATGCGACCAATAGCCGAGTTGCTCATTTTTTGCTGACTCTTATCCCAATAGCATTGACTCACCTGGCAGGCACTGCTCTGTGGCTTCTGCACCACTCCATGGCACCAATCCTTGTTCCAACTTGGAGATCAACTCAGGTTTGGCTAAACAGTGCCCTGTAAATGGGAAATAATAAAAGATTTGTGCCAAGTCAGGTTTATGGAGAAAAGACAACGGTCTCATTTCAGGATCTTTGTCACAGTGGCTGAACTGGAACTTGTGGTAGAGAGGGTTTGCACCGTCGTCTTTACTCACTGGAATAGCATCATCCTAATGGGGAATTCAGTTGTATGACACATAACCCAATGTGATGATGCAAGAAAGCACAGAGGAAACAGAAGAAGTGAAGGAAAACAGAGACATTGGAACTATAACTCATGATCTTTTAGAGAAACGGAGAAAGTAGAGAGTGATCACAAAAGAACCAGCCAGAAGTTTTGGAAGTAAAGGCCTCAATTCATGAAATAATAAAAGAAAGCTGATGGATGAAATCACAGATCTCACCAGGCAGGAGAACAAATTACAGGGAATTTAAAAATAACCCAGGCAGGTTTTCAAAACTGAAAGAAATACAAAGAATGACAAAGCTGTGGATGGACACGCACTGCTGTGGAGAAAGCAAGCATTTCATCATGGTGTTCCAAAAGGAAAAGGGACATCAACATACAGATCGAACGTAAAGATTTTATGTCATGAGAGGATGTTTATGTCCAGATATAAGATGCTTAAGAACCCCTACCAGACTGGACCAAGAATAATTTTGAGTCATACTAGAGTCAAACTGACAAAACTCCATGGCAAAGAATATTCTAAAATCTACTGGAGAAAAGTCTATAGTTACTTATAAAACAAAGGCCATTAGAGGAATATGGTGGTTTGAATGAAAATGGCCCCCATAGGCTCATATATTTGAATACTTGGTTCCCAGTTGGTGGAACTGTTTGGGAAGGATTAGGAGGTGTGGCCTTGTTGGAGGAGGTGTGTCACTAGGGGTGGGCTTTGAGGTTTCTAAAGCCTACACAAGACCCAGTCTCCCTCCCTCCGTCCCTCCCTTCCTGCCCTCTCTCTCTCATAAGATGCAAGCTCTCAGGCCTGCTCCCTGCCATTATAATCAGACTTACCACAAATTAAGGCTTTGTTTTTATGAGTTGCCTTGATCATGGAGTCTCCTCATAGCAATAGAAAAACAACTAAGACAAGTCTCAACCACTGTAGCTGTAACCTTACAGACCAGCACTGAAGTGATTTTAAAGCTGGCATGGACACAGCAAACCAACTACAGACCAAACGGAATATAAAAAGATAATAAACAGTGATTCTAATTTTTTGCATTTATTTATCTTGTTTGCCTGCATGTATATCTGTGTATCATGTGCATGTCTGATGCCCTTGGATGTGAGAAGAGGACATTAAATGCCTTGGAACTGGAGTTATGGATGGCTGTGAGCCACTGTGTATGTGCTGGAAATTGAACCTTGGTACTTTGCAAGAGCAACAAGTGCTTTTTAACCACTTAGCCATTTCTTCCAAACACTAAACCGTGATTCTCTGTAATTTGTTCCAGGGTACAACTTTCATGTTATGAAAACTCACAAGCGTAAACCACCTTACCAACAGAATGAAGAATATAAAACCACATGAACATCATCATCCATGCATAAAAAGGACTCGAGAAAATTTAACATCCTAGCTTCATGAAATTCCATAATTAGAGACAGAAGGACTATACTGCAATACTATGGGAGTTATATACAACAGACCCATAGTCCACAGGTTAATGAATGACAAAAAACAGAAATTATTTCCTCTAAGCTCTCAAACAAGATAAGGATGTACTATTTTTTTTTAAAGATTGATTGATTGATTATGTATACAGTGTTCTGCCTGCATGTATGCTTGCAGGCCAGAAGAGGGCGCCAGATCTCATTACAGATTGTTATGAGTCACC
The DNA here is from genome assembly GCF_049852395.1 of Peromyscus maniculatus bairdii. NCBI lineage: Eukaryota > Metazoa > Chordata > Mammalia > Rodentia > Cricetidae > Peromyscus > Peromyscus maniculatus. Next base: position 41,760,453 of record NC_134874.1, on the reverse strand, counting down.
ATGTAGTTGCTGGGAATCGAACTCAGGACCTCTGGAAGAACACCCAGTGTTCTTAACTGTTGAGCCATCTCTCCAGCCCCAGGATGCACTATTTCAACCCTTTTCTTCAATATAAGTACAGCAATGTAGACACAACAGTAGAGTAAGGGAAAGAAATAAAAGGAATTAAAACATGAAAGGGCAATATCAAAAATGTCCTGTTTTGTAGGATACATGATTTTTATATAGAAGACAAACAAACAAACACAATACATAAATAAAAATAACAATAGTTGGATTAGTTGAATCAGTTTCCTGGGAGTATGGAACACAAAGTAAAAACACCCAAATCTGAAGTTACATGCTTATTAATAACAGAATTGCTGAGAAGTAAATTCAGAATTCAATTCAATCTCCAATAGCTATAAAATATTTTTATTATTTATGTTTATTTTATTATTTATGTTTGTGTATGTTGTGTATGTGGGTGATGGTGGAGGCCAGAGGAGGAGTTGGATCCCTGCCTTCAGGGGAGTTACAGGCAGTTGTGAACCACCTGATGTGGGTGCTGGAAATTGACCTCTGGAAGACCAGCAGGTGCTCTTAACTACTGAGCCATCTCTCCAGCCATTATAAATTATTTTTAAAAATTACAATAATTTAAAAATTCAATAACCAGGATATACATTGGAACTCTAAAACAGAGAAGAAATGTTCAAGAGGACACACTGACAAAATGACACACACAGACACACACAGACACAAAAAATACCCTATGTTCACGGTTTAAAAGTAAATTGCTAACATTTCCAACTAACCAACATGGTTTACAGATTTAATGAAATTCCCATTTCAGTACCAATCATATTCTCCACAAAACTGGAAAAATGCTGTCCTAAACATCTTAAGATGTAAAACTGTGAAAGCAACTTTAAACAAAAAGAACAACCCTAGAGTCATTATAATACATGTTTTCAAAACACACCCCAAAGATACAGTAACTCAAATGGTGTGGACTCAGCATAAAGAGAGACCTACACCAGTGGAACAGAGCGGAGAACCCAGATACAGCTCTGTATATATGCAGTGTTATACTTTGAATGTTACACTTTGGATCCAAAACATGTTAAAGATCATGGGACATCATCAGCTGCTGGGAGATGAGACCTAATAGAAATGGGGTCATAAGGACAAATGTGAAGGGGATATTGGGCAGCAGTTTCTCCTCCTTTGCCTCCTGGCTGCAATGAGGTGATCAGCTTTGTTCTAACATGTGTGCTCTGCCATGATGTCACCACAGAACAAGGGTGACAGGGCCAACTGATCATCGACTGAAACCTCTGAAAAACGCAATCCAAAAGAAATCTTTCAAGATGCTTGTGTCAAGCATCTTTTTTGTTTTTCCGAGTGACAGAATTCTGACTAACACATTCAGCCAACTGATTTTCAACACAGCTTTCATGCACTCGCACCCAGGAATACTCAGTAATAAATCACACTGAGAAAAGGAAGCAAATTCTTATTTCTCACCACAGATGGAAATCACTTGAAAACAATCAAAGAAGGGGATGTAAGACCTGAAGCTATGAACTCATACTATATATGTGCAATTCTTCAGTACAATGACCTAGGCAAAAAGTCTTTTTGACATAATGCCAAAAAACAAATCAATAAAAGCAAAAATCAGTAACTATTATAAAAAAATTCAAAATTGTCGGTTCAGAAAAGCAAGCAATCAGAGCTAACATATAGAATAAGAAAATATAGGCCAACAACCTGTCCAGACATTAGCTTTTAGAACATATGAATACTTCAGGTGCTATTGTTTTAACTTCAGCATAGTGGCTGTGCCTAAATCCACTGCTATTTTTGCCCACAATTACAACTCCACAGTTACCAGCCTGCTTCTCTAACAGCAGCCAGGTGGGAATTCTGTTCCTGCAGGCAATGGGCTCTGTCGCTGCCTCTAAAGGTAGCTGCAACAAAATCTCTATCGTTCTACTTATAAATAAGACTCAAGATTCAAAGGCCTGGGTGAAAACCTGCTAGCTCAGAGAGGCTGGGTCACAATTAGCTAACCTTCCCTCCTTGCTGGCCTCTCTGAAAGACCTGTGTTTTGGCTTCACCAAACTAGAAAAAACTGTGCCACTCCAAACCCCACCCTATTACTTCCCTTCTCTCTCTATCTCTCCTGGATGCCCACTGAGGTTCTATGATTACTTTCTGTCAATTAGTTGTTAATGGAGCTCCTGACCCAAGGTTAATTTTATTTAACTAGCATAAATGCAAACTCGGGGCTCACAGTGTGATCGAACACCCTCCCCACCCCCAACAAGATGCCTATGGGACAATGATGTGAATGAATGCTACTTCATCAGGACATACAAATAGCTTGAGGAATTCTCAACACCATCAGAGAATGCCTGGGACAACCACACAGGATATCAGCACACTGAAGCTAGAATGCTATCCAAGGAACAAAATCACAAGTGCCGGAAGGTCCTACACACTGATGATGGGCAGGTAAATGAGTCCAGTTACCATGAAACCGGTACAGAAGGTCCTCAGAGTCTAGAAACACACTGGCACATGGATTGTTTGCACATGTCTTCAATGGATGTGTTACTGGAGTGCTGAAACCTGCATTTGTTGTTATTGATTTCATATTTTACTTCTTAAAATGATTTATTTTAAAAATTGTACGTACTTGTGTGTGTCTGTTCTGTGTGAGGACATGTGCATGTGAGTATAGCTGCCTCTGGAGGACGGAAAGGGGTGTGAGTTCCTGGAAGCTGGAGTTACAGCTGGCTGTGAGCCACCAGATGTAGGTGCTAGGAACTAACTCAGGTTCTCTGGAAGAGTAGCAAGTACTCTCAACCCATGATCCATCTCTCCAGCCCTGTTTTTCATTTTGAAGTAGTCTAATGCAGCCTAGTTTGGCCTTGAACACACTATATAGATAAAGAATAAACTTGAACTTCTGGTCCTCTGCCTCCACCTCCTGAGTGCTAGGATTGTAGGAGGGTAATGAACGGTGGTTCATTCCTGGTTTAAAACCTTTGGTCTTGTGTTCATTACAGCACTGTTCACAAAGCAAAAAGATGTGATCGATGTAGGTGTTTATTAACACAGGAATAGTAGTAAAATAAAATAAAAAGTATACTTAGAAATGGAACATTTTCTAATAAAATAAATGAAAATTCTGTCCTAGTGACATGACAGAAAAGGAGTGTGGTACAGCTATAGTACATCTAGTTCCTCTGTGAACAGTCACCACCATCTTGAAGTAGAGCAGCTGTGGCCTGCAGAAGACACTAGCCTACTCATAGCAACAGAATGGAGTGAACTATATAGCAGACATCTAGGTCTATGACAGAGGTTCTCAACCTGTGGGTTGTTACCCTTTGGGGGTTGAATGAACTGCCTAAAGCCACCCTGTATATCAGATATTTACATTACAATTCATAACAGTAGCAAACTTACATTTAATGAAGTAGCAATGAAAATAATTTTATGGTTGGGGGTCATTACAACATGAGGAACTGTATTAAAGGGTTGCAGCATTAGGAAGGTTGAGAACCACTGGTCTGATAATAGTAATGGGATGTTAACATCCCCTCTTAAGACAGCCATTAACACCTCACATGAAATTCCAATAATGGCTCCCTCCTGCCCAACTGTACATGCACTTAATAAACTGACTTTGGAGTTTCGGCAAAGGGAACTCGACAGATACTTCGGTCAGCTTCCTCTTATTTGGGGTGGGCAGAGTTTCTTTTATGCCTCTCCAGGAAAACCACAATACATAAGTGAAATATACTGGATAAAAAGCAAAAAACAAAACCAAAAGTTAAGAAAGAAATAAGGAAAGAAAAAGAAAACCAAAAGGACAGGCTGCATGTTCTCATTGAACACTTAAGTTGAACTCAAAGAAGTAAAGAACAGAGCAGTGGTTACAGCATGTGGGGAAGGAAGAGGGGAGGGGGATGGTTAGTGCATCCTGGGTTACGGTGAAGGGAGGAATAATTTCTAATGCTGTATAGTCTGAGTACTGCGTGGCAGTTGAAAATGTATACTACCGGAGAGTATGAACAGATATTATTAACTTATCAACAAAGAAGAAAGCAATTACTGCTGAGAGTTGCAGAGGAGTGAGACTCACCCAACCACACCAGGCTCCTGTAGTTCTCCAGCATCACATCTCTGTAGAGGGTCCTCTGAGCAGCATCCAGCTCCTGCCACTCCTGCCAGGTGAAGTCCACAGCCACGTCCTCAAATGACACCAACCGCTGCAATGACACACTTCTGGTCAACCCAAGTCCTTAGCCCTGAGAACACAAAATCAGAGCTCGTGTATTTCTCTCTCTCTCTCTGTCTCTCTCTCTGTCTCTGTCTCTGTCTCTCTCTCTCTCTCTCTCACACACACACACACACCCACCCACACCCTACACCACACTACTGTCTTGTTAGTGTTTAATAGAAGGTACAGCTTGATTTATATTCTGTTTCATATGATAAAGAAAACTGAATACAAACATCCTACCTCGGGTCAATTCATGGATTAAAAAAATTAGTTTCCTAGGAATCACAATACAAGCAAAATCCGTGGATGAAAAGTTTTATTGCTTTTTTAATAGAATTAAAGTAATGGAGGCACTAGAGGGATGGCTGAGCTGTTGAGAGCACTGGCTGCTCTTCCAGAGGACCCAGGCTCAATTCACAGCACCCACATGGCAGCTCATGACTGTCTGTAAGTCCAGTTCTGGGGGAGCTGACACCCTCTTCTGACCTCTGTGGGCACCAGGCATGTACATGGGGCACATAAATGCACGTAGGTAAAACACTAACTGTGCTGGATAGTTTTATGTGAACTTGACACCAAAAGTGTCACCTGAGAGTAGGGAACCTCAGGAAAATGGATTTCTGTGAGTTCAAGGCCAGCCTGGTCTTCCAGGACAGCCAAGGTTACACAGAGAAACCCTATCTTAAAAAACCAAAAACACCCAAACAAAACAAAACAAAAAAAATTGGATGGTGGTGAACACATTTAATCCCAGCAGAGACAGACTCTGTGAGTTCAAGGCTAGCCTGGTCTATGGAGTGAGTTCCAGGTCAGCCAGGGCTACACAGAGAAAACCTATCTCAACTGTCTCAAATAACAACAACAACAAAAAAAAAATCAAGCAAGCAAGAAGAAAAATTGGGTTGTGGGCAGACCTATAAGGCATTTTCTTAATTAGAGATCAATGGGGGAGGACCGAGACCATTGTAAGTGATGCCATCCCTGGCTGGTGGTGGTCCTGGGTTCTATAAGAAAGCAGGTAGAGCAAGCTATGAGGAGAAAGCCAGTAAGCAGCACCCCTCCATGGCCTCTGCATCAGCTCCTGCCTCCAGATCCCAGCCCTGCTTTAGTTCCTGTCCTGAATTCCTTCAATGATGGACAGTGATATGGAGTGTTAACAAATAAACACTTTCCTCCCCAAGTTTCTTTGGTCATGGTGTATAGTGATATTTTATTTGTACTAAAATATGATTTGTATGTTAATAAATAAAGTCGCCCGGGGGTCAGAGCTATTAGAGCCATAGCAAAAGCTGGGCGGTGGTGGTGCATGCCTTTAATCCCAGCACTTGGTAGGCAGAGCTAGGTAGATCTCTGTGTGTTCAAGGATACAGCCAGCATTGGAGACACACGCCTTTAATCTCTATACCAACCATAGAAGACCTGGAAGTCTGTACAGACAGGCAGTGACGAGGCAGTCATGTGGTTGGGTTTACAACCAATGAGAAGGCAGAACAGAAAGTCTGTATAAAGACAAAAACACAGGAAGTAGGTCTCTTGGCTGAAGAGGCTAGCTGCAGACAGGTAAGGCTCTTTGATCTCTTGGCTTTCTTCTTTGCATTGGTTCTGTGTTTCTTATTTAATAAGATGGTTGGTTACATCTACATTTAGCACCCAAAGTGACAAGAATCCATTAAAAACCGCTTGGCTTGGCTTGGTGGCAGGTCCAGTTTTCAGCCTGGGCAGCCCGGCTCTCTAGCTTGGGCCCAGGTCTGCTTGGTCTCAGGTCGGACAGACCGTAGCTCCAAGCGGTTACACGCAGCTGTTGCTACTCACTTAAAGCTGGTGCTACAAACAGCTCAGGCCTGCCCTGGTGAACTGGGCCCTACCTGTAAAGCCAATGCACCAATAAACCAAATAAAAAATTAAAAACTTATGTGGAAAAAAATCTCTGACTTGATTTGGAAAGAAAAATTGAGACTTTGTCAATTAGCAGGAATAGACCCAGCAGAAATTGTTGTACCTTTAACTAAGGATGACATTGAAAAATTATGGACAGAAAGTGAACCTTGGCAAAGAGCTTGCAGTAATTTTTTTGGAGAAATTAACAGCAAATATCCCAAAAGCGATAGAATTGATCTTATAAAGAGAGCTGATTGGATCTTGCCTCGAATTGTACTGGAAAAACCCATATCTGGAGTTCGTACATTTTATACAGATGCCAATAAAGAAGGAAAGGCACGTTACAAATCAGAAAATTTAAGTAAAGTGGTTCAAAGTCGTTATAATTCAGTTAAAAAATCAGAATTGTATGCTATTCTGCTGGTATTAATGGATTTTTCAGAACCTCTCAACATAGTAACTGACTCTCAGTACTCTGAAAGACTAGTATTACATATTGAGACTGCAGAATTTATCCCTGATGCTTCAGAATTAACTTCACTATTTATTCAATTACAAGATACATTCAGGAAAAAGAGTCACCCATTATATATAACTCACATCCGATCCCATACTGGTCTGCCAGGCCCTCTAGCAAAAGGCAATGATGAGATTGATAAATTATTGATAGGAAATGTGCTGGAGGCCTCGGAATTTCATAAAAAACATCATGTCAATAGTAAAGGTTTAACAAAGGATTTTTCCATAACCTGGCAACAAGCCAAAGAAATAGTAAAGAAATGTCCTACTTGTTCCTTCTACAGTCAAATGCCATTAAAAGCAGGATGTAACCCAAAGGGTACTCAGAGGAATGAAATCTGGCAGATGGACGTGTTTCACTTTGCAGAATTTGGAAAACTGAAATATGTACACCATACCATTGATACTTATTCAGGATTCAGTTGCCATTTCAAATGGGCAACTGCTTTGAGTTCTGAAAAAGCTGATTCTGTAATCACGCATTTGCTAGAAGTTATGGCCATCATGGGTATATCTGCCCAAATCAAAACTGACAATGCTCCATTATATGTCTCTGTTAAAATGAAACAATTTTTTGCTTATTACAATATAAAGCATGTTACAGGCATACCACATAATCCTACAGGCCAAGCAGTTATAGAAAGATCAAACAGAACTCTAAAGGATATGCTAAATAAACAGAAAGGGGTAATAAAAACCCCCAGAAATAGACTGCATAATGCTCTATTAACTTTGAATTTTCTCAATGCCAATGAGAAAGGAACAAGAGCTGCAGAGAGACATTGGGTAATAGAAAAAACTACAGAATTAAATCAGCCTATATACTTTAAGGATGTGCTAACCTCAGAATGGAAACCAGAATATGTGTTACGTTGGGGACGAGGTTTTGCTTTTGTTTCTACAGGAGAAGATAAGCTGTGAGTACCATCAAAATTGATAAAGGTTCGATTTGAACAAGAGAGACCTCTTAATTAGAGGAGGTAATAATTCATCAACCAGCATGAACATCCAATTTAAACTAACTTATACCAGTAACACATGCCTTTTCATTTAATCAGATAATAACTTGCCAAAAAGGAACATCCCCAAAATTAGTCTTGAGGAAAGGTTTTTGTGTTTGTCTTTTAGGAGAATGAAGGCTAAGGAATCTGAAGAACACAGGATGAATGAGACAACTGAAGAAAAGGGACAAATCATCTATCCCAGGAAACAGAGTGAAATGGTATATGGGTATATCATCTAAAAATTTTTATAAGTCTTCTTAAATGTTTGTTTCTGCTCTTCTCTAAAGAAATTTAATACTATTGGTCTTCTAGTAGTCCCAGTTCAATTAAAATTTAAAGCTGACTTTGGAGTTGGAGAATGGCTCTCTCCTTCTTTAAACTCAAGCATGTTGTTAAAAGGAAAATGCAAACTCCCTGTATCATTCCAGAAGAAAAGAGCCATCTGCTGCTATGGGACAGGAGAAAAACCAAATTAATTAAGGGACTATTCTATTACTAATCTCAACTCTTTGATTCTATTCTGATTCTTTAAATTTTTCTTAAAGTATGAATTTTATATCAAAATTTATAAGATTAATAAATAATGTACATTTTAAGCTTTGTTAAGATATGAATGGTCATATTGAGTACTAACTAATTCTAGAAAGAAAAAAAGGCTTCAATTAGCTGCATATATATGTCTTTGTGTTCGAATCTCTTACCAGTTTTCTGCAGGAAATCATGGCCAGGTCTAACATCAACTGAAGTCTCCAGGAAGAAGATGGGGCCCCACAACAACAACAATTCCATGTGGACAATAATAATATCATTAAACTGACAAACATCATCTACAGATCAGCTTTGAACTACAAAGTGCTCAGAGCAATTTTGAGAGGGCTATCTGAGATGATCCAGTCTCAAAGACTACTTGATTAAGGACTTGAGATAAACCCTGAACTTTGGCATTATACACAGACTGGATAACGAAGGATATAATTACCTTTCCTAGAATTTGACAATTAACCTAAAATTTTTCTTTCAGGATAAAGATACCATACCCAGCAGGAAGCAATTTTAAGACTACTATGCCAACATTCCCAAAGAGGTGGTGTGGGGCGGGTGGTTTTTTGGTCTTTTTAATGGGTCTTGGGTCTGGAATAATTTTCATTGTTTAGGGGGGTTGGTCACAAGTTGTTTTCAAGGGTTAGGAAAAAGGCTAAGCAAAGGAGATTAGATTTAAGGTTATTGTTTTTTTTTTTAAAAGAAAAGAAAAGAAAAAGACAAATACTAGTTTTAAATACTTTACATTGGATTAGATTGTTTTATATTGTGTACAAATTATATATACTGAAATTGATATTGTTAGAAAATGCTATATGTATATTTCTAATTGTACTTATACTGTTCATTTAACAATGTAATGCAATTTTCTGACCCTTGAATGTTATTATTACCAACTATTAGGATATAAAGAAATGAAAGTTAGTAGTTAGATATTATAATAGAACTTGTAGTCATATTAGGTATGTTTTAAAAATTGAGCAGATATATTTTAGATAGGTCATCTTCAAACCCTTCAGAGATCTACAGAATATGGCATTTAAAATGTTTTAATAACTTAGAAAATTTTTCTTTTTTGTTATGACTATGAGACATGTGGGCTCCTGGCAATACCAATCTACTTCAGAGAAAATATGGGCATTGAAGAAAATGCATATGGAGTTAACTCTCATTGTGGCAAAAGTTAGCCACTGGACAACAAAGTATCCTCAAATCAACTGCTGACAAACAGGACAGACAGGACATGAAACAAAGGACTACTGATTCTTGCCAAAACAAGTGTGGTTATGGCTTTATCAAAAGGCATATTCTGAGCCGGGCGGTGGTGGCACACGCCTTTAATCCCAGCACTCGGGAGGCAGAGGCAGGCGGATCTTTGTGAGTTCGAGGCCAGCCTGGGCTACCAAGTGAGTCCCAGGAAAGGCGCAAAGCTACACCGAGAAACCCTGTCTCGAAAAAACCAAAAAAAAAAAAAAAAAAAAAAAAAAAAAAAAAGGCATATTCTGAGGCCAGGACAATATAACACCATCCCTGAAGTGGCCTTTGGAACCTGGAAAAGGTAGAGTGCCCTTTTCTTTGAAGGCAGCTGAATAGGCAATGGGCTGATGGCTTCTGATGTGCAATGGAACAGCAGCTGAAATAGTTATTCTTGAAGAGTAACTAAGGTCACGCCTCTCAATAGTAGACTGGCATTAAATAGAGGGATGTGAAGAACGGGATGCTGACATGAAGCCACATATACACAGCCAAGAAGAATGGACAGCTGAATTAAAAAAAAATCAACAATTTCCAGAATTTAAAATCCTGAATCATGACAGGACACTAGTGGAATTTAGGTGTTTCTGGTACATGGACTGCACTCACCCAGTGTGAGGTCAAACTATTGACCTTGTGTACATCATACTTCACAAATGAGTCTGTCAGATATGCAAAGCCTATAGGCTGAAGATGATGTCCCAACACTGTGGAGAAACCTCAGGTGACTGTCCAGGCAGCTGGCTGTTTCTGTCAACTCAGAAATTTTTTTGGAAGCTGCTTGCATGCACTTCCTGTTTTTATTTTTTATTAGGTAATATTATTTTCCTTCTTGGATCTCTGAGGGAGTTGAAGATTAGTTAGTTATAGTTGAAGATTAATTAGGATAGAAAGTGAATTAGATACATTTTGGACTTACCAAATTAGGATAGATAATGGAATTATTTTCTCTGAATTTGTCAAATACAAATGGACTAGACATTGTTTAGGTATTTATTACTTGTATATATTGTATATAGTTATTGTACTTTTGTATATAGTTTTTCTTATGTTAGTTATAACCTTTTCCCTTTTTCCTTTTTATTAAAATAGAAAAGGGGAAATATAGTGATATTTTATTTGTACTAAAATATGATTTGTATGTTAATAAATAAAGTCGCCCGGGGGTCAGAGCTATTAGAGTCATAGCAAAAGCTGGGCGGTGGTGGTGCATGCCTTTAATCCCAGCACTTGGTAGGCAGAGCTAGGTAGATCTCTGTGTGTTCAAGGATACAGCCAGCATTGGAGACACACGCCTTTAATCTCTATACCAACCATAGAAGACCTGGAGGTCTGTACAGACAGGCAGTGACGAGGCAGTCATGTGGTTGGGTTTACAACCAATGAGAAGGCAGAACAGAAAGTCTATATAAAGATAAAAACACAGGAAGTAGGTCTCTTGGCTGAAGAGGCTAGCTGCAGCAGACAGGTAAGGCTCTTAGCTCTGATCTCTTGGCTTTCTTCTTTGCATTGGTTCTGTGTTTCTTATTTAATAAGATGGTTGGTTATATCTACAATGGTGTTTTGTCGCAGCAATAGAAACCCTAACAAGACATTCATATACATAAAATAATCTTTAAAAATTAGCAATAGGGGTTGGGGAGATGTGCAGTGGGTAAAACATTTTCTGTGTGGACCTGAGCCTGAATCACCTAGCCTACATAAAAAGCTTGGCATGGATGTATATATCTGCAATCCCAGCACTGGGATGGGGGACAAAGCATGATGGATTCTGAGAACCTGCTGGCCAGCCAGCCTAAGTGAAATAGTGAGCTTTTAGTTCAGTGAGAGACGGTCTCTCTGGAAAACAAAATGGAGAGTGATAGAGAAAGACACCTAGTGTCTATTTCTGGCTTCCACATGTGTATGCATATTTGAATATTTATGTGCATGTACCACACACATCCCAGCTCTCTCTCTCTCTCTCTCTCTCTCTCTCTCTCTCTCTCTCTCTCTCTCGTCTCTGTCTGTCTCTTTCTCTCTCTCTCCCTTCTGTCTGTCTGTCTGTCTGTCTGTCTCTCTTTCTCTCTCTCTCACACCCACACACACCCACAGACACACAATCAGAGACAGTCTATAAAAATTAAATTAAACATGAAAAGAAGGAACAATGAAAAGGCAGATGTTGGGGCTTGTAGTAAAAGACTATGGTACAGTGTATGCCCAGAAGGTACAATGTTGTGCATCCTTACTCCATCCATAAACAATCTGAATGAACATGTAGATATGTTTCAAGTCTCTCTCTAAGGCATAAATGAGTTCACAGACTTCTGTGTACTAAGAATTTGTGGAAATACTCCCTATCAAATGGATAGGGAAAGTAGAGGCACACCTGGGCATGTCACCTTTGGCAACATACCATGTCATTGAGAAATGATCCTAACAAATAATTGCCAGTGGAAGATTTGGAAATCTTGCATGCCTATGGTACCCTATCTCTATAGTCTTATATGGGTGGATATTAATTCATCTCACACTGGGAGGGCACAGATCTAGGCAAGCATGAATCTACCTAGACCATAGAATGAACTCATGGGTTCATATGGGTTTATAAGTACTCCCCTTGACTTCAACCCCTGGGCTCAGGGCAGAGGAGACCCAGTTTATCCCTGGAAGGGATATATCAGCACAGCCTGCTAATTCATGAGCTGATAGCTAAGCTTTTATACAACCTGCCCCAGAGAGTTAATCCAGAAAAGATCACTAGGCCTCTGGCAGCTTACCTGGGAACTCTGCATATCCTGAGCCACCCCCCACCCCCCACAGCCCACCACATTGACGTCTCCCAGGTCCTCTGGTTCCTCCAATGTGGAATTTGCTATGCATTGTATTTGAGGGAATATATGCCAAAACTTCAAGATCTGGGAGTAAAGGTATCTGGACATGTGCAAATAATGCTGGATCCCAGGAAAACAAATGTCCTAAGTGACATACAGTACTTCTATAGCCTCAAATCTCTAGCATGAATACAGGGATTGATGGGAAGGTACAGATCTCCATTTATTCCCAGAGGAACATTTAAGTACTTTTCCAGTGCCTACTTCACAGCCTGGCTCTAAGAAATTTCCATTGTGAAGTACACACATCCCAGAACACATTGTGGAATGCCTGCAGCCTGGACACAGTGGTCATTGCTATGATCAAAACACTGTCAGACAAAAATAGCCTTTGAGAGGACACTGGTGCACTGAGGAGGAAACCCCAGTGCTCTGCTGGAATTTCACATCAATGCAGTGGGGCTGGAGAGATGGCTCAGCAGGTGAGAGCACTGACTGCTCTTTCAGAGGACCTGTGTTTGGTTCCCAGCATGCACATGGTGGCTCACAATCATCTGCAGGGGATATAGCACTTCTAAGGACAGACTGTCACTGTCATGTTTGGAGACAACATAATGAAGAGGTAACTAAGCAAAAAGATACTATGTCCATCTAAGATCCAGAGAGGTCTGGCATCTTGAGGCTTAGTCATGGATAAAGATCACCCTATAAGGAGTTTTAGACTTTTAATGACCTACCCTCCTTGTCCTTAGATCTCTATTAGAATACTCCATCAATCCCATTGAAATCTCCCAACTGGCTACATACTTAACCAGCAAAAACAACTTGACCTGGATAAGCTAAAGAGAAGGCACCTTTATTTATTTTCCTACAATATGGTCTGGTTACAATATAGATTAGAGAAACTACAGCAGTGGCTGTTTCGTGGCAGCCTTGAACACATTGCAGTACAATTAGGCTTACTTTATGAGAGAAGTCAGATGGTCAGAGATGTCTTACATACAGGCAGGCCTTCATGGTCTCTTACTAAGGACCTTTGGTTTACAAAGGAGCCAAAGGAGCCTGGAAGGGACTCCACTACAGACCCTGACACTGTGACTAATCCACTCCTGAGAGGTCCATGTGTATCAGGGATAGTTACAGCCTCCTCCCCTTACCCTCTTTCCTCTTATGCTCTACCAACACAAAGGCAAAGAATGTCATCACACAGCATCTGAGGGCCATAACAGAGATTCTCTGCTTTGTGATAACCTGCCTCCAGGATGTTACTACCATGTATTTTAAAGTGTCTTTTTATATAGAAAAAGCTACATAAAACTACACGGAATGTGGAGTTTGGGGTAACCTAAACATGTGTTCACAGGACATGCATGCATATCTCAGAGGATGGCACCAACCCACTAGTGAATGAAACCAGAACAATAAATTCTTTTCTGTAGGTATTTTAAGACAGAGCTTTCTGAGGGAGAAACTAGCCCACTATTGGACATTTGCATTTAACTTTGCACATAAGGTCATATCAGCTCATGAATTATATATGTATAATATCTGATGTAAGTAAAATAAAATTTAGGGCAGACATGTAACTTTGATTTATAATTTTTTAAAAAAGATGTTTCCCCTCACCACTTAGATGAAGGTAGATCTCTGAGTTGAGGCTCACCTGGTCTGCATGATACAATGTTCCAGGATTACACAGAGACCCTATTTCAAAACAACAGGAACATTAAAAAAAATTTATTGCGTATATGGGTGTTTGTCTGTATTTATGTGTGCCACATATAAGCCTGTTGCTGGAATTACAGATGGTCATGAGCTACCATGTGGGTGCTGGGAACCAAATCTAGGTCCTTTTCAAGAGCATCAAGTGTTCTTAAAGTGAGCTATTTCTCCAGTCCACTTTATAAAAGTTTTAAAGGTAGGCTGTCGGAACATGGTCCAGGAATGGAGCTGTGTGAAGAGAATTCTGAGTGCTTGTGAGAACATTCCAAGAAAACAGAACAAGAGTCTTGTGACTTAAGTTTCTTCAAAACATGGTGTTGTTCAGGGAATGTGTTTTCCTGCCTTCCCAGGTGTAGCAGATTGGAGTGGGCTTGCTTCAGAGTACCCATTGCCACTTACTATTGTTATTCAGAATGCTTACAGCTTGAATCATGTGCTCTTTACTCATATGACCTCCCCCCCCCCGATTTTTTGTTTATTTATTCATTTTACATACCAACCACAGGTCCCCCTCTCATCCCTCCTCCTGCTCCCCCCTCACCTTCCCCACTTACCCCTTATCCCTTCCTCCAACAGAGTAAGTTCTCCCATGGGGGACAGCTAAGCCTAGTATGTTCAGTTGAGGCAGGGCCAAGCCCCTCCCTGCTTTATCAGGGGTGAGCAAGGTGTCCAGCCATAGATAATGGGATCCAGAAAGCCGGCTCATGCACCAGGGGTAGATCCTGATCACACTGCCAGGAGCCCCTCAAACAGACCCAGCTACATAACTGTCTGCCATATGCACAGGGTCTAGTCCAGCATATGACCTTTCTTAATTCTCAAAGTATATATTGCCTGACATTCTAAATAAAGTTGGCTATTGCATGAGACTTTAGTCTGCCTCATTCATCGGCTCCATTCTCCCCGGTCCCACCACCTCTGGAGTGATGACAGTGGGCCATGGAGATGATTCAGTGAATGAAGGCACCTGCCACTAAGTCTCACTACTGTAGTTCCAACCCCAGAACCCACAAAGTGAAAGGTGAGATTTGACCACCAAAAGTGATCTGACTTCCACATGTGTACTGTGGGATGTTTGTGTGTGCTTATGCACAACCACTGTGGTGGTTTGAGTAAGTATGGCCCCCATAGGCTCATATTTGAATTCTTCATCATCAGGGAGTGACACTACTTGAGAAGGATTAGGAGGTGTGGCCTTGTTGGAATAGGTGTGGCCTTGTTGGAGGAAGTGTGTCACTAGGGGTGGACACTGAGGTTTCAAAAGCCCAAGCCAGGCCCAGTGGCTCACTCTTCCTGCTGCCCGTGGGTCTGGTAGCACTCTCAGCTATTCTCCAGCACCATGCCTGCCTGCATGCTGCCATGCTTCCCACCATGATAATGGACTAAACCTCTGAAACTGGAAGTGAGCCCCAATTAAATGCTTGGTTTTATGAGTTGCCTTGGTCACGGTGTCTCTTCACATCAATAAAACAGTGACTAAAACAACCACTAAGTCAGCAAATAAAAAAATTAAAGTGACTTTAATTAAAAATGTTGACGTACATTTATTGTGCATGGTGATAGGTTTCACAGACATCTTTTTTTTTTTTTTTTTTTTTTTTTTTTTGGTTTTTCGAGACAGGGTTTCTCTGCGTAGCTTTGCGCCTTTCCTGGCGCTCACTTGGTAGCCCAGGCTGGCCTGGAACTCACAGAGATCCGCCTGGCTCTGCCTCCCGAGTGCTGGGATTAAAGGCGTGCGCCACCACCGCCCGGCTCACAGACATCTTAATGTAAGCATATCATATAATTTGATCATATGCACCCTGCCATCTCATTTCTCCCTCCGCCACTCTTCTGCTTTGTTTCTGCAGTCTTGCTGCTACTCTCACATCATACATGTACATATAGGATTCTAAATTTAGGATCCATAGTGAGAAAATGTAGTATTTGTCTGAGTCTAACACTTCACTTATGATGATATACAGTTCTATCCATTTCCCTGAAAGAAATGACTTAATTTTGTCCTTTGTATTTGAAAAACTACACATTCTTTTTCATCCAGTCACCTGTTTGAAATCTAGGCTAATTCTGTAAGTTGTCTAGGTTGAATAACACTGCACTAAACAGACACATAAGTATCTTTGGACATACATCCAGTGGTGGTATGTCTGGGTGACAGGACTACTTAAAGTATTTTGAAGACTCTCCACACTGATTTCCACTGGCTGGACGAATTTGCATTCCCACAAATAGCATATAATGTCCCCGCCCTGAGCTTTCATCTTCATCAACATTTATCTGTTTTCTCAATGGCAGTCTAACTGGGGTGAGATGGAATGTCATAGCACTTCCCCAATGGCTTAAGGATGTTCGATATTCTTTTAATATTTACTGATCATTTGTATTTCTTCTCTTGAGTTTTTTTTTTTTTTTTTTTTTGAAACAGGGTCTCTTTTCATAACTCTGGCTGTCCTAGAACTCATTATATAGACCAGGCTGGCCTCAAACTCACAGTGATCCATCTGCTTCTGCCTCCCAAGTGCTGGGATTAAAGACCTGTGACACTGAGAACTGTCTATTTCATTTGCCCATTTATTGTTTAGCATTTGTGTATCTGGCTGTTCTTTTTGTTGTAGTTGCTGTTTTTCTGAGTCTCATTCAGGCATGTTGGCTTTGTACTTACTATGTAGCAGAGGAGGAGGACTTTGAGCTATGTGTGTGTGTGTGTGTGTGTGTGTGTGTGTGTGTGTGTGTGTTTAGGGCAGGGATGCACGCATGTGCCAGGGTCCATGTATGGAGATCAGAGAACAACTCTGTGGAATTGATTCTTCCTTCTACCTTTATGTGGATTCTGAAGGTTAAACTCAGGTCATCAGTCTTTTGTGCAAGTGCCTTTATTGTTGGGCCATCTCACTGGCTCTGTGTTCCTTATATGTTCTAGACATTAGTCCTGTCAGATGTAGAGTTAAAAAAGGCTTATTTCATGTGTAGGCTGTATCTTACCCCACAACTGTTTCTTTTGTTGTGCAGTTCTTATCTAATTCAATCCTTTGGACAATTCTTAAGTTTTTATTTTCTGAGCAACCAGAGACATTTTCAGAATGTCTGTAACTATATCTTCAAGTGTTTTCTCATTTCATGTTTTACATTAAGGTATTGGATTCATTCTTAACTGGTTCTTTTTGGGGGGTACAGGGTGATATTATAGACCTAGTTTCATTCTGCTATATACATGTGGGTAGTTTGCCTGTACCATCTGTTAAAGAGGGTTGTATTTGCTCCAGTGTATTTTTAAAAAAGTCTTTATCAAAGGTTAGATGCCTGTAGCCATGTGAGTTATTTCTGGGTCCTCTATTCTATCCCATTGATCTACATGTCTGTTTTAAGTTAGCACCTTGCTGCACAGTTTTTCACACCTCTCTGTTCCACTTGTTGACCATTCTCCCTGTATATCTGGATAACAGCAGTGAGCAGTAACCATGGCACAACCTGAATATGATACTGTGTTGAAACTTACCCCACAAAACAAATTAATCCACCATTTAAAAATTTTAAATTACATTTATTTATGCAGTTATATGCAAGGAGGAAGGGTGCGAATGTACCATGTAAGGAGAGAAGTGCTGGGAGCTGGTCCCTTCTTCCACCATGTGAGTCCCAGGGATCAAATTCAGGCCATCAGACTTTGTAGCATGCATCTTTACCTGCTGAGCCATCTTACTAGACTGGCCCATTACATGTGAATCAAGATTCATGCAAGTTCTCATCACATGGACAGAATGAGGCTAGATACTTAGGGAGAATGTAACATGAATGACCTCCAGTCCAGTTCCTGGCAAAATCCTTATTCCCTTCTGAAACCTCATGAGCCAGGTCTCCACAGTCCATATTTCTCTCAGCAAATGCTCCACTAAGCTCTGCTTACGAGATTCTAAAACTTTCCTAGTCTGTAAGCCTTCTTCAATGTCTCTATCACAAGTAGTTCAGAGGATGTAATAGCCATATACTCAGATTTCTGGAAACAGTATTCCCACTCCTGTTACCAATTTTCTGTATTGGTTACCTTTTTCATTACTATGATAAAATACATGGCAAATCAACTTAAGGAAGTTTCCTTTGCCTCACAATTTGAGTGTACAGACCATATTACAAGGAAAGCATGGCAGCAGGAGTATGAGGTGGCTGGTCATAATATATCCAAGTCAGGAAGCCCAGTGATATAGATACCGGTATGCCAACTTTCCCCTTTTTTATTCAGTGTGGGACCTCAGCCTATAAAATAGTGCTGCTCACCTTCAGGGTGGATCTTCCAATCTCAGTTAAACATCTCTCTCAGTTAAAGACCCTCCTACATATACCCAGAAGTTTGTCTTCTACATCCCATCAAGTTAGCAAGCAAGACTAACCATTATAATCACAAACAGATCTCTAATGGTTTAACAGAATCTACAGTTGGAAATAATTTTTTAGCTTGAATTTAATTAATGTAGATGAGGTTGTAACATTTGTTTTTGTATAATCATTCCTTATGACTCCATATTAAAATTCACCAGTGGTCTAGCTTTCATAAGGATACAAAAAAGAAAAGAAAGGTGTTAGGTTTTGTAGCTATTGTACTGGTGGATGCAATAAGGGCTACAATATCATGCTTGAAACATATTTTTATGATACTTTACCCTGCCAATCAAGAGTATTGTCATGCGTTAACAGCATTTTAGTCAACAACCCACACAATATTATGGTAGCTCTTATAATGCTAACACAAAAAGTTCCTATCATTCAGTGATGTCATGACAATTACACAATAGTACAAAGTGTGGAATTCTCTGTACACACTTGAATCCTGATGTTCAGAAAGAGATGTAGGAAGACACTGGGGTCAACTTCAGGTTCTGTTTACATGGAAATGTGGCTGGCAGGAGCTACTTACAATCCACAAAAGGAAGGTGAATCTGCCTGTAGAATGACCTTCTTCCCTGCATTCTACAGGAATGGGAATAATTAAGCTGTCCAATGAGGTGCTTTGCTGAAAGAAAAGGGGTGGGGGTAAAAGGGGCTACTGGGTTAAAGCACATGGATATGTGTGAATTGTGGTATAGTTTGTGATAGACACATGCTATGAGCCTTACAAACTTCAATGGCTATGCAATATCATCTTCTGCACTATAACTTATATGGCAGCCATAGGGAGGATATCAGGGCAACTGAAGGCAGGACATGGTGAATTTGGGCCAGGAAGTCCAGAAGTGTAGATGTATAAGCTATTGAAACCCACATAACTAGCTAGCACTTACCACCCTGGGCCACCACTTGTCTAGAGCCCAATTTCACAGCTGTCCACTCATCCACTGGCTCCTGTCTATTTGTGGTATGGTTCTGGGACCTACGCTCTTGTCTGAATGGTGTCTTGGGACCTGGGGCCCTCTTCAGATGAATGTCCACATGCCCACAGCTTCCCAAACTCTGGAGAGACAAAGGGAGCAGGGACAATCAGGTAATATGTGGGCTTTGTGCATAGGAGTGTCCACAAAATAGTTCTCATTCAAAGGGAATAAAATGCACTTTATTTCAAGTCAAATATTAGTGGCTGTGGCCTAGCAACATGGATTTAGGTGGAAGTGGTTACATGAACCTTTTTTGTTTTGTTTGTTTTGTTTTTTCGAGACAGGGTTTCTCTGTGTAGCTTTGCACCTTTCCTGGAACTCGCTCTGTAGACCAGGCTGGCCTCTAACTCACAGAGATCTGCCTGCCTCGGCCTCCCGAGTGCTGGGATTAAAGATATCCGCCACCACGCCCGGCACCATGAACCTTTATAGTCACAAAACAAAGTCGTAAATCAAGGCATTACTCAATAGAGTGGTATGGCTATCAGGTTGTAAGTGGCTGTATTAGTTACTTCTCTGCTGCTATGATAAAATACCATGACCAAAAGCAATGTAAGGAAGAGTTTATTTTGGCTTATGGTTTAAGAGAAGTAAGAGTCCATCATGATGGGGAAGGCATGGCATGGTGGCAGGAGCAAGAAAGTGGTTGATCACATTTTCATCCATGCACAGGAAGCAGAGAGGGAGAGTAGGAATTGGGGCAAGGCTTTAAGTCCTCAAGGCCTGCCCAGTGATGTACTTCCTCTAGCAATGCTGTACTTCCTGGAGGTTCCATAACATCCCCAAACAGTACCACTGACTGTGGAACAAATGTTCAAATACATGAGCCTGTGGGGGGCATTCCTCACGTAAATCAACACAATGGGTTGAAGCAAAATGGGCAAACTTCTGGCACTGGCTGCGAATGCTATCTGTAGTTAGCTTTGGGGTGGTGGGAGCAAGTGATCTGCTAAATTAACGCATTCTGAACATTTTACTGGTTACAAAAGGTATCTATTTTTGACACAGGAGGTAGTAATTACATGTCCCTAATATGATACTTCACTGAGCTATATAATTTTGATGTTTGTCACATTTTTCTTTTGTTCAAGGAAATGTTTATTACACAAAATATGATGGAGGAAAACATAAAGGAAGGATTGTATAAGGACACTATAAAACACAATGGGATCATGGGTATGTTAATTCTGCTGGATGTGGTATAGGTGCTATGAATGTAAACATGTTAGTAAACAAAAATATATGCAATTCATGTCAATTATAAGCCAATAAACTTCAAGAAGATGTGTCAAATCCTGGTGTTAAAAATGAAGTGCATAGGCTGGGTGGTGGTGGCGCATGCCTTTAATCCCATCACTCGGGAGGCAGAGCCAAGCAGATCTCTGTGAGTTCGAGGCCAGCCTGGGTGAGTTCCAGGAAAGGCACAAAGCTATACAGAGAAACCCTGTCTCGAAAAACCAAAAAAAAAAAGTGCATAGTATTCATTAGACAAAAATCAATATTAGGTAAAACAACAAAGAGACCTAGTCTATGATCTCAATAACTGAGAAAATAAATATTTTGTTTAAAAAAAAAAGATGAAGCTGACAAAATGGCTTAACTAGTAGAGATAAAAGGCTTGACACCAAGGCTGATGACCTCAGTTCGATTCTCAAGACCTACATAATGGAAGGAGAGAACTGACTCCTGAATGCTGTCCTCTGGTCTCCATATAGTCTCTGTCTCAGGCTCACTCACTCACTCATACACACAAAATAAGTAAGTAAATGAAATTTTCAAAAACGGTTGCAGGGAGACTAAAAAAAATTCCAAAATAAAGAAAAAAAAAAAAGAGGTATTGAAAAGGAGCGTATCACAAAGAATATCAGCAATTCCAGGTAACTTCAATAAGGAAAAATTATATGTTCATTTGTGTTATATATCTGAACTCATATCTCACATCATAGTGGAGACACCCTATGAGATGTGTTCTTAGTGATTCTGACATTCTGCAAACATTACCAAATAAATTTATACAAACCTCAGTTACATGTTACAGCTGCTATCATGTATGAATCTACTGTGAACATAACATCTTGATGTGTCACATGTCTATGTATTATAAAGCTATATAGCATTAACTTGGCAATGAGAAGAATAAATATAACTGTGGAAATGAAGACAGAGTCCTTAAAAAAATCCTTGCCTTTTAGATTCATAGATGACAGAGACTGGACTGCACAACAATAGGAAAATACTCTCTTTTCAATGAAAACTACAGGAACACTGGGGCAACTGTATGGTTACAGATGTTTGCACACCCTTTCCTCATTTATAGAGGAACTCATCAATAGTAAGAAATCATTTATAACTATTTAGTTTATAAATCTAAAAGCATACTAAGACATTCAGAAGGTGTTATGGGAGATAGAGTGATTGCTCGTCAAATATACACAAAGCTATATTTTAAAATTCATAATTTAAACTGCACTGAAATAATTGTATTCATCAAATAAAACAAAGGGTTAAAAATGAAGTGGCACAGTGGGAGAAACCAATTGCCTCACACACATCTAATCACTTATTAATAAGGAAGGCAAAGATAGAGACCTAGGAAGAAAAGTAGGCAAGGTATTTGAAAAGCTGTTTTATATAGGAAGTATGTACATGTTCAATAATCATAAAAATACAGAGCACACTTAGAAATGAGAAAAAACATAAAACAAAATAACAAGATAGACGAATAGTATTGATGAACACATGAAACAACTGTACATAAACTCACAATGAAGTATAAGTTGTTATTCCTTTGGAGAAAGCAGCTATGAAAGAGACAAAATATTTTCTGTTACAGGTATAAATGTATGTCATGATAACACTGGAGACACAGAAATAATAACACAAGAGCTGAAATCCTGGGAGTGGAGACAAGAGGAGACACAATCAGGAAGTGACAAATAATTATGTGGCCTAGGTGACAATCACACTCAAGGCCTTTTATGTGTAGTTAACAATGAAGCACAGACTAAGTTCTGCACAGATACTATATGCCTGTCATATTTCACGTGGACATAAAATTCATAAAGGAAATAGGCAGAACTTATGAGAAAATGAAAATTCAGAGGCACATATAAATAAATAAAACCAAGTTACATATACTGTTTGTGTTGAAAAATTTATAAACATAACCTTTTCTCCTAAATTAATTAATAATATTATCCTATCAGAATCTCAACATGGTTTATTTTTAATAGAAGGAAAAGAATCACAAAACCCTGGAACTTTTCTGGAAGGTTCAATATATGCATATAAAAATATATATGTTTGTGTATATGTGTGTATCCACAGTATATATGAAATTAACTTAGAATAAGAGCAGTAATTATGGGCTATTATTTTTTTTTGTATTTTTTATTCATCTCTGTATTTTTTTTCCTTTATTTTTCATACCAGTTACAGTTTCCCTTCCCTCCTCTCTTCATGTTCCCTCCCCCAACCTCCCTTCTACCTCCATTCAGATGGGGTAAGGTCTCCCTTGAGAATCCACAAAACATGGCATATCAAGTTGCTGCAGGACCAAGCTCCTCTTCCCTGCATCAAGGCTGAACAAGGCATCCCACCATAGGGAATAGGTTCCAAAGAGGCAGCTTATGCACAAAAGACCAAGCTACACAACTGTCACCCAGATGCAGGGGGCCTAGATTGGTCAATTACGGGCTATTATTAAATAATACTAACACACATTATGTAACTCAAATACTGTAACAACAAACTCCAAGGCATCCCAATATAAGTAAGATCCACTGATAGATTTATATGAACATGAGGTCTGTATTAAGAGCAACATAAAAGCACATATCAATCCAGTCATATTAAAAAAAAAAACACTGTTAACTAGTAGGAAAAAATAACAAAAGAGTAAAAACTCTGGCATCCAGAATGGGTGCTCAGCACTTTCTAAGCTCCCCACCCTCACCCCAGCTCACCCCATCTACAAGGTCCACCTCCTGGGATGAGTTTTAATACATACCAAGTGTCTTGGTTTTAATGTATTCCGCTTCAAGGAATTAATTCTAAGTCTCAGAACTCTCGAAGCAGAGGGGACTGGGCCTGTGCAAATGGCCATGAATCACAGGAAAAACTGACCTTTTAAGATGGACACACAAGCACATCATTGGCCCTCAACTCTCACCATTAATGAAGAGTTAAAAGTCACCTGTCACCACAGAAGAGGTTGTGAACACTCTTTCAGTGGTGACTCCCTGCATCCCAACAGGGACTGGCTACTCCAAACAGCAGACCTCCTGTAGCTTCAGTACAGAGTAAATAGTATCAAAACCATGCCAGACAACAAGTGTTCGAAAAGACATGGACATGGTAAAAGAGGAATCCTAGTACAATGAGAATATAAATGAGAATGAGAATATAAATTATTCTGTGTTTCATTTCAAAGAACTAAGCAGAACTACGATATAATCCAAACTTATAATATTGGTTATGCATTCAAAGGAATAACAAATTGCCAAAGAAATGGCATCATTCCCACGATTGCTGTAGCATTAGTCACACTCACAGACCAGACATGGAAACAACTGAAGTTCCTTTTAGATGACAGTATACCAGGCCATTCCTTCCAGTAGCAGGGCATCCAGGTGCTCCCCTGAGAGGCTGCACCCCCACACCTCAGAAAGCCTCCCAGAGGAGGAGAGGACCCAGTACCCTAGAATAAGAGCAGTAAGATTGGCTATCATTACATGACACTAACATGCAGCTTATAACTCGATTACTGTGATTAACAAAGTCCAAGGGGCCTATAAATATAAATATCATCCATCGATGGATATACATGGATGAAAGGATTGGACTGTTAAGATCAATAGAAAGACATATCAACACAACCATATGAAAATAGCATTACTATTAACAGAACACACACACACACACACACACACACACACACACACACACACCCAGCAGCAAATAAAACAGTGGACCTCTTGGCAGCCTGATGGGACCTTGGCACTTCCTACACACTCTCCCACAGCTCGCCCCACATTTCGGGTCTACTCAGTGCTGACTTGACAATCACAAGAACTTGGTGTCAGGCAGTTCTGAAACCTACCAACTGGAAAAGACATGAGGGGGGATGAGGACTCTGACAGTTCCCAAATGGGAGGGAACATAAAGGCATTCTCAGAAGCTGGCCTGGCCTAGAGGGTTTTTTTTTTAAAGGACAAAAGGAACAGTCTTTGTGTAACAAGGACTCAAGTGATTCTTCTCCTGAAATGTTCACAGGCAAACATCCTTGGGACTAGGGAGACAGCTCAGCAGTTAAGAGCAGATGCTGTTCTTCCAGAGGACCTGGGGCTTGGTTCCCAGCATCCACATTAGGCAGCTCACAACCGGCTGTAACTCCAGTTCAGGGATTCACACGCCCGCTTCTGGCACTGCCCACATTTGGTGCACACACATACACACACACATACACACACTTTAATTTAAAAAAAATGTTAAAGTCCATTTCTTTGGTACCTGGAAGAAAACAAAACATTTTTTTTTTTAAAAAAAAAAAAATTGTGTTTGAGATGTATCATAAGGATATTATACTATGAGGAACAAACGGGAGGCTTTCAGTGAAGCCCCTCCGGGGGAGCATCTGTGGGAAACTCAGGGGCGCACAAACGGTGCAAGGGGAAGTTAAGAGTGTTTAGGAGTGTGGGCGGGGATGTGGAATTTTAAGAAGATAGAATCGGACTTCAGGGAGCTGGCCTAGGTTCTGGCTTTGAGCTCCTGCTTCCCACACACCTGTAAGTCCAGGGACTAGGTGGGCCATGGAGAGGACGAGGGGGATTCTAGGGAACATACACAGCTCCTTCCGTGAACGAACGTCACATTGAGAGATCGCCTGATGATCCACCAAGTCCTCGCCACACCTGATCCGGAGCAAACGGGCAGGCGGCACAGAGCTACCCAGAGACGGCTGCAGTCGCTGACTCAGGAGGGACAGGACGCCGCGGGCTCGGGCAGCCCCACTGCCCAGGCAGGGGACGCAGCGCGCGGCCTCACCGCAGACCCCGCTCGGCCACGGCGCTCCCCGCTCGCGCACCGCCGCCTGCGGGCGCCACACGCACACTCACCATGTCCATTTCTTGGGGACGCCGGCGGCGTCTTCCTACCATTGCCCTGCATCCACCGCGTCACGGCGCTACCAAGACTGCGCAGGAGCCTCCCGGGTACCAGACTCTGAGCC
Organism: Peromyscus maniculatus bairdii; assembly: GCF_049852395.1. NCBI lineage: Eukaryota > Metazoa > Chordata > Mammalia > Rodentia > Cricetidae > Peromyscus > Peromyscus maniculatus. The sequence goes on along the minus strand of NC_134874.1, from coordinate 41,734,846 downwards.
CAAGATGGAGGGTCCCAGACAAAGGCCGGGCGACCCGCAGAGCCCGCCCCGGCCCTCCGTCTGTGTGTCTGATTGGACACGCCTCAGCCCACGGCTTCTGATTGGACAGGGCTTCAGGTCCTGCCCGCTGAGTGACAGTAGTCACTCCAGCGCCCACGTACAGCTGCTGGAGCCCAGGATGACAGGTTCTCAGATGCAGCTGTTGGGGACCCTGGCTCCTGTCAGGTCTCAGTGGTTGGACTACAGTCATCTCTGTGGGAGGCTTGCTCCTTGGTCCCCTCCGGCTATGGGGTAGGGACTTGGCCTGCTGCCATGAGACCTGTTGCAAATTTAGCAGATTTCAGCCTCTGCTAAGTTCCCTCAAGTCCTTACACTGTGCTTTTAAAAAGCCTGCTAGAGTCCTCTCTGGGCCACAGGTCACACTTGCATTTAATTATATATATTAAATATATATAAGTATATAAAGATATATAAGTATATAAGCAAGTCATATAAGATTATGAGTTAAATACGTGTATGTGTGTATTAGTCACAAACGGGAAGAAGATACCAGTTTTCAAAACCCTTCTAAAGTTTCCAAACTGTTCTCATTAACTTGGCCTTCAAAATGGGAAGAGATGTCTAATGTAAAGGTGTTTTCTTTTTTCTTTTTTGTATTCAGATTAAAAATAGAAAAGAAACAGGCAAAATCAATGTTGTTGGCACATGCCTGTATGTACTTTTAGAACCTGCAAGGTAAAGGCAGGGAAATCGAAATCTCAAGTGCAGCTTGGTTACAAGATGAGTTTCATGCCATCTTGGAATGCAAATGCATATGTAGACCCTGTTTCAAAATAAACAAATATAACATGTGAAATTGATGGTAACGACACAAGGCACCTAAAATATCTTAATAATCTGATCAGTGTAATACTGGTGACTTTTTTTTTTTTTTTTGGGTTTTTTGAGACAGGGTTTCTCTGTGTAGCTTTGCGCCTTTCCTGGATCTTGCTCTGTAGACCATGCTGGCCTCGAACTCACAAAGATCTGCCTGCTTCTGCCTCCCGAGTGCTGGGATTAAAGTCGTGTGCCACCACTGCCCGGCTAAAACTGGTGACATTTATGTACTATTGGGACAAACAAAACAAAACAAAACCTCACAACTTAGCAAATGTTTTAAGCCTTCAGCTTGTCTCAGTTTAGAAGAGTCACAACATCCTTTTGGGAGCTGTGACTTTCTCAGGAAGTAGGGCCTGGTATCCCAGAGGGGAGGGAATTCCTATCGATATTTCTCCTAAAATCCAAGGAAGGGAACTGTAGCAGCCTCAAAGAGAACAAAGAACTTCAAGCAGAAGTACCCAGAGGTAAACCACTGCTTTCCAACAGCTGGGGAGGACAGGTCTATTCTTCCAGAGATTGGACAGAAGCAGGCAGAGAGAGACTGTGGGGTCACAAGAGGAGGAAATGCTACCTCTTCACATCTATCTATCTACAGCCTTGGTCTGTAGAGTTCAACAAAAAGATTCCCTTTTAATTTTGCTATTTGGCCTTGGTTACTGTTGTGTGATATTTTGATTGCATTCTAACAATAAAGCTTGCTTTTGAGTTAGAGGGCGGAGCTAGCCACTAGCTGACCAAAATTAACCATAAAGCTTTGGGAGGACTGGAGGACTGAGGACAGGTAGGAGACAGGAAGTAGTAACGTGGGGGCTGAGAGAGGATCTCAGCCCTTTTGATTGGAGGGACGGAAGAGATGGGAGGTCACTGGTGGCTTTTCTGCTGCTTCTCTGATCATTCAGGTTTTTACCCTTATATCTGACTTTTTTTTTTTTTCAAGATAGGGTTTCTCTGTGTAGTTTGGTGCAGGTCTTGGCTCTTGCTCTGTAGACCAGGTTGGCCTTGAACTCACAGAGATTTGCCTGGCTCTGCCTCTCCAGTGCTGGGATTAAGGCGTGCGCCACCGCCTCTGCCGCCGCCGCCGCCGCCACCGCCACCACCACCTGGCTTGACTTCTAGTTTTTTATTGATAAAGAATAATTAGATAAACATAACAGGTTCTTAATGGTCAGCCTGTGGGTGTGGCTTCCTCCTGTGATGTGGGATATTGTGATTTTTTTATTTTATAATTAATTTAATTTTACATATCAGCCACGGATTCCCCTGTCCTCCCTCCTCCCACCTCCCAGCCTTCCTCCCAAATCTTCCTCCCATTCCCACCTCCTCCAAGGCAATGTCTCCCCTGGGGATTTAGCTTGGCCTGGTAGATTCAGTTGAGGCAGGTCCAGTCCCCTCTTCCCTACACCAAGGCTGAGCAATATGTCTCAGCATAGGCACTAGGTTCCAAAAAGCCAGCTCATGTACTAAGGACAGGTTCCAGTCCCACTGCCTGGGGGCCTCCCAAACAGTTCAAGCTAATCAACTGTCTCACTTATCCAGAGGGCCTGATCCAGTTCCCCCAGCTGAGGGGCTCCTCAGCTATTGGTTTGTAGTTCATATGTTTCCACTAGTTTGGCTATTTGTCCCTGGTCTCAATATCTCTTGCTCATATAATTACCCCACCCCCTGCTCTCTTGCTGATTGTACTCCTGGAGCTCCACCGGGGGCTTGGCCGTGGATCTCTGCATTTGCTTCCATCAGTCACTGGATGAGAGTTCTATCATGACAGTTAGGGTATTCGGCCATCAGATCACCAGAGTAGGTCAGCTTGGGCTTTCTCTCGACCACTGTCAGTAGTCTATTGTGGAGGTATCTTCGTGGATTTCTGGGCACCTCTCTAGCACTTTGCTTCTTCCTGTTCCCATGGGGTCTTCATCCTTGTTCTCCCACTCTGTTCCTAATGCAGCTGGTATCTCCTACTCCCCTAAGCTCTCTTTCCCCAAACCCTTTCCCTCCATTACCCCCTACCCCATGTCCAGGTTGCTCATGTAGATCTCATCCATTTCTCTGTTGGGTGATCCCTGTGTCTTTCTTAGGGTCCTCTTTACTAGTAGTCGCCCTGGAGTTGTGAGTAGCAGTCTAGTCATCCAGGTACTGGCTATTACAAATAATGCTGCTATGAACATAGTTGAGTATGTGTCCTTGTGGTATGATTGAGCATTCCTTGGGTATATGCCCAAGAGTGGTATAGCTGGGTCTTGAGGGAGATTGATTCCCAATTTTCTAAGAAAGTGCCATATTGATTTCCAAAGTGGTTATACAAGCTTGCATTCCCACCAGCAATGGAGGAGAGTTCCCCTAGTTCCACATACTCTCCAGCATAAAGTGTCCTCAGTGTTTTTGATCTTAGCCATTCTGACAGGCATAAGGTGGTATCTCAGAGTTGTTTTGATTTGCATTTCCCTGATGATTAGGGATGTTGAGCAATTCCTTAAATGTCTTTCCGCCATTTGAGTTTCCTCTATTGAGAATTCTCTGTTTAGTTCTATAGCCCATTTCTTATTTGGACTGTTGGTCGTTTTGATGTCTAATTTCTTGAGTTTCTTATGTATTCTGGATATCAGTCCTCTGTCAGATGTGGGGTTGGTGAAGATCTTTTCCCATTCTGTAGGCTGTCATTTTGTCTTATTGACCATGTCCTTTGCCCTACAAAAGCTTGTCAGTTTCAAGAGGTCCCACTTATTGTTTCTCTCAGTGTCTGTGCTACTGGTGTTATATTGCCAATGCATTCAAGACTACTTCCTACTTTCTCTTCTATCAGGTTCAGAGTAACTGGATTTATGTTGAGGTCTTTGATCCACTTGGACTTAAGTTTTGTGCACAGTGACAGATATGGATCTGTTTGCAGCCTTCTACACGTTGGTATCCAGTTATGCCAGCACCATTTGTTGAAGATGCTTTCTTTTTTCCATTGTACACTTTTGGCTTCTTTGTCAAAAATTATGTGTTCATAGGTGTGTAGATTAATGTCGGGGTCTTCAGTTCAGTTCCATTGGTCTACATGTCGGTTTTAATGCCAGTACCAAGCTGTTTTTACTACTGTAGCTCTACAGTAGAGCTTGAAGTCAGGGATCGTTGATGCCTCCAGAGGTTGTTTTATTGTACAGGATTCTTTTGCCTATCTTGGGTTTTTTGTTTTTCCATATGAAGTTGAGTATTGTTCTTTCCAGGTCTGTGAAGAATTGTGTTGGTATTTTGATGGGGACTGCATTGAATCTGTAGATTGCTTTTGGTAAGATTGCCATTTTTACTATGTTAATCCTACCTATCCATGAGCATGGGAGATCTTTCCATTTTCTGACAACTTCTTCAATTTTTTTTTCAGGGACTTAAAGTTCTTGTCATATAGGTCCTTCACTTGCTCAGTTAGAATTACCCTAAGGTATTTTATATCATTTGTAGCTATTGTAAATGGTGATGTATCTCTGATTTCCTTCTCAGTCTGTTTGTCATTTGTATATAGGAGGGCTACTGATTTTTTTTGAGTTAATCTTGTATCCTGCTACATTGCTGAAGGTGTTTATAAGCTGTATGAGTTCCTTGGTCAATTTTTTTGGGTCACTTATGTATGCTATCATGTCATCTGCAAATAGTGAAAGATTGACTTCTTCCAGAAAATTGTCCATCTCTTTTAAATTTTCCAGTTTTGTGGCATACAGATTTTTAAAGTATGACCTGATGATTCTCTGGATTTCCTCATTTGCCTGTTGTTATGTCTCCCTTTTCATTTCTGATTTTGTTAATTTGGATGCTCTCTGTCTGCCTTTGGTTAGTTTGGATAAGGGCTTGTCTATCTTGTTGATTTCCTCAAAGAACCAACCCTTTGTTTCATTGATTCTTTGTATTGTTCTCTTCGTTTCTATTTTTTTCTTTTATTTTACAATAGTATTCAGTTCTACATAACAGCCACAGATTCCCTTATTCTCCCCCTTCCTGCCCCCTCCCCTTCCCCCCAGCACACCCCATTTCCACCACCTCCAGATCAAAGCCACCCCCGGGGACTGAGATCGACCTGATAGACTCTGTCCAGGCAGGTCCAGTCCCCTCCTCCCAGATTGAGCCAAGCATCCCTGTATAAGTCCCAGGTTTTAAACAGCCAACTCATGCAATGAGCCCTGGACCTGGTACCACTGCCTAGATGCCTCCCAAACAGATCAAGCCAATCAACTGTCTCACCTATTCAGAGGGCCTGATCCAGTTGGGGGCCCCTCAGCCTTTGGTTCATAGTTCATGTGTTTCCATTAGTTTGGCTATTTGTCCCTGTGCTTTATCCAACCTTGGTTTCAACAATTCTCGTTCATATAAACCCTCCTCTTTCTTGCTAATTAGACTCCCAGCGCTCCACCGGGGCTTAGCAGTGGATGTCTGCATCCAGATTCCTCAGTCTTTGGATGGGGTTTCTGGCACAACTATTAGGGTGTTTGGCCATCCCATCACCAGAGTAGGTCAGTCCCGGCCATTGTTTGTAATAGCCCAAACCTGGAAACAACCTAGATGCCCTTCAACTGAAGAATGGATAAATAAATTGTGGCACATATACACAATGGAATACTACTCAGCAGAGAAAAACAATGACATCATGAGGTTTGCAGGCAAATGGATGGATCTAGAAAAAATCATCCTGAATGAGGTAACCCAGACTCAGAAAGACAAATATGGTATGTACTCTTCGTTTCTATTTTATTGATTTCAGCTCTCAATTTTATTATTTCCTGACATCTGTTCCTCCTGGGTGACTTTGCTTCTTCTTGTTCTAGAGCTTTCAGGTGTGCTGTTAAGTCACCAGTGTGAGATTTCTACAACTTCTTTATGTGGGCAGTTAGTGCTATGAATTTTCCTTTTAACACTGCTTTCAGAGTGTCCCATAAGTTTGGGTATATGGTGTATTCATTTTCATTGATCTCTAGGAAGTTTTTAATTTCTTTCTTTATTTGTTTTTTGACCCATTGGTGATTCAGTTGAGCATTATTAAGTTTCCACAAGAAATTTCTGTAATTTTTGTTGTTATTGAAGTCTAACTTTAAACCATGGTGGTCTAATAGAACATAGGATGTTATTCCATTTTTTTGTATCTGTTGAGATTTGCTTTGTGGCCAAGTATGTGGTCAATTTTAGAGAAGGTTCCATGGGGTGCTGAGAAGAAGGTATATTCTTTTTTGTTGGATGGAATGTTCTGTAGTTATTGATTAAGTCCATTTGAACCATAAGATCAGTTAAGTCCTTTATTTCTCTGTTAAGTTACGATTTGGCAGATCTGTCCATTGGTGAAAGTGGGTGTTGAGATCTCCCACTATTAATGTGTGGGGTTTTATATGTGATTTAAGCTTTAGTAATGTTTCTTTTACATATGTGGGTGCCCTCGTGTTTGGGGCATAAATGTTCAAAATTGAAACTTCATCTTGGTGGATAAGTATGTAATGTCCTTCTTGATCTCTTTTGATTGTTTTTAGTTTGAAGTCTATTTTGGTGGATATTAGGATGGCTACACTAGCTTGCTTCTTAAGACCATTAGATTGCAAAGACTTTTTCCAGCCTTTTATTCTTACTTAGTGTCTATCTTTGAATTTGAGATGTGTTTTTTGTATGCAACAAAAAGATGGGTCCACTTTTGTATCCATTCTGTTAGCCTGTGTCTTTTTATTTTTTTATTTTTATTTTTATTTTTTTTTGGTTTTTTGAGACAGGGTTTCTCTGTGTAGCTTTGCGCCTTTTCCTGGAACTCACTTGGTAGCCCAGGCTGGCCTCGAACTCACAGAGATCCACCTGGCTCTGCCTCCCGAGTGCTGGGATTAAAGGCGTGCGCCACCACCGCCCGGTTAGCCTGTGTCTTTTTATAGGTGAAGTAAGTCCATTGATATTAAGGGATATTAATGACTAGTGATTGTTCATTCCTGTTATCTTTTCTTGGTAGTGTGTGTGTACTTCTCTTCTTTAGGGTTTACTGCTGTGGGGTTATCTGTTTGCCTGTGTTTTCATGGGTGTATCAGACTTGCGTAGGTTGGAATTTTCCTTCTAGGGCTTTCTGTAGGGCTGGATTTGTGGATAGGTATTGTTTAAATCTGGTTTTGTCTTGGAATGTCTTGTTCACTCTGTCTATGATGATTGAAAGTTTTCCTGGGTATATTAGTCTAGGCTGGCATCCATGGTCTCTTAGTGTCTACATAACATCTGTCCAGGTCCTTCTGGCTTTCAAAGTCTCCATTGAGAAATTGGATGTTATTTTGATGGGTTTGCCTTTATAAGTCACTTGGCCTTTTTCCTTTGCTGCTCTTAATAGTCTTTCTTTATTTTGTAGGTTTAGTTGTTTAATTATTATGTGGCCAGGGAACTTTTTTTTTGGGGGGGGGGCATCTAGTATGTTTGGTATTCTATAGGCTTCTTGTATCTTCATAGGCATTTCCTTATTTAAGTTGGGAAAGTTTTCTTCTATGATCTTGTTGAATATATTTTCTGTGCCTTTGAGTTGGTATTCTTCTCCTTCCTCTATCCCTATTCCTCTTAGGTTTGGCCTTTTCATGGTTTCCCAGATTTTTTGGACATTTTGTGTTATTAGTTTTTTAGCTTTGGTATTTTCTTTGACTGACGAATTCATTCGTCTGTATCCTCTACACCAGAGATTCTCTCTTCCATCTCTTGTGTTCTGTTAGTTATGCTTGCATCTGTGTTTCCTGTTCGTTTACTCAGCTTTTCTGTTTCCAGCATTTTGTGTCTTCTTCATTGTTCATTTCTATTTCCCTTTTCAGGTTTTGAACTGTTTTCCTCACATGTTTAATTGCTTTTTCTGGTTTTCTTGGCTTTCTTTATGGGATTTATTGATTTCTTCCAATTTTTTTTTGTCATTTCCTCAGCTTCTTTATTGATTTCCTCCACTTTTTTGTTCATCTTTTCCTCAATTTCATTTTTTATTTTTTCTTGCAAGGCCTCTAGCATCTTCATGATGCTATTCTTAAGGTTGCTTTCTTCTGCTTCTTCTACCTTATGATGTTCAGGTCTTGCTGTTGGAGGAAGGCTAGGTTCTGGTGATACTGTATTGCTCTTTATGTTGTTGTATGTACTTCTGCCTTGACATCTGCCCCTTTCCTTATCTAATAGGCATAAAAGGTGCCTATTTCTGAGGGAGTTGCTGTTGGTCCACTCTGTACTTGTTGTGTCTGTATCTCAGGGGGCCCTTCTAGGTCTAATCTTAGCTGTTCGTTTAACTGGAGCAGGCAGCTTCTGTGTCTTGGAGAGCTGCTTTTGGGTCAACCAAAGCTAGTTGATTCTGTGACTCAAGGATTCATTCTTGGTCTTATCAGGGTTCTTGGTCCAGTCAGAGTTGACAGATTCTATGTTTCAGGAAGCCTCTCGGTGCAATGAGAGGTGGCAGATTCTGCTTCTCAGAAAGCCACTCTTGGTCTGATGAGGTCTGGCAGATTCCCTATCTCCTGATGTTACTCTTGGTCCAATGACAGCTCTTTGTCCAATGACAGCTCTTTCTCTAGGCCCCATGAGAGCTCTCTCTCTGGGCCAGATGAGAGCTGGAGGTTGGTTTCCAAGCCTCATGAGGTGGCGGGGGTGGGGTGGGGTGGGTGAAGTCTTGGGCAGATGGGTGTGGGTGCAGGGCGTGTAGACTGCAGCGTCCGCTGGGGGGGTTTGGAGAGGGGGAACCTTCCTGCAGGAGCCCTGCCCACTGGCCAGAGAGTTGGGCTGCTGTTCCCTGGGAAAGGCTGGGGTCCAGGAATGGGTCCTATGTGCAGGCCTCTCTGGGTATGAACAGAGTCACTCACCTCTGGACTGGATGGGAGCTGGGGGTTGGTTTCCAAGCCTCAGGAAGTGGCGGAGGTCTCGGGTGGATGGGTGTGGGGCCAGGGCATGTAGATTGCAGGGTCTGCTGGGGGATCTTGGAGAAGGGGAACCTTCCTGCAGGAGCCCTGCCGGCTGGCTGGCAACTGTGGCCAAGTTGGGCATCTGTTCCCCGGGAAAGGCTGGGGCCCCTGTGTGATTTTTTTTGGAACAATATTTTTCTATACATATTTCTGTGAACTCAGCAACATCCAACAAAAGGAAAGGGAAATCAATATCTATATGGCACCTATTCTTAGCCAGGTAACTCTTTCCTACTGCAGGAACATGGAGTTTTGGAGGAGAGAAGGGAGGGCTTTCTTACTTCCCGAGTCGGTTTTCTATATGCTTAAAATGGTACTTGACAATTTTCCAATGTCATTTACATTACATTCACATCTGTCTGTTAAGGCTATGACTAATTAGATAAGGCTGGATACAAGCCCCTCCAAAAGTTGTTAGTTCAGATTTGGGCTGGTTAGCCATCTATGCTGAAATTCACTGGGCTCCTTCTGATGTATGTAGTTTTCTGATGCCTGACAAGGTGGCTCAGCTCAGAAGATGAGCTGGTTGCCAACTGGGATACCAGTTGATTTTCCTCCAAACAATATTTCATTTTCTAGCTAGTTACTAGGCACTTGTTTTTCTCATGGAGATGGCAAGATTCTCGAAGTAAAAGGAAAATGACTCCTCAAAATCTTTCCTGCCTATGTACCAAGCTAATGCACTTTCATATTACAGCTTTGTATGAGCCATAGTGGACAAGGCCAGTCAAGATCCAAAGTGTGAGGAGCAGATCTTCCCTTTCAGTGGCAGCATCAGTTAAAGCACATTGCTGACAGGTCAGCTAATTATTGGCTCAGTGGTTTTGGCACTTGTGCATTAACTGTGGCATTTGGATTCATAGCACCCATGCAAACAGCCATATGCCATCCCAGCACTGCAGATGTGGAGATAGGAGAATTCCAAGATCAATGAGAGACCCTGTTTGTCTTGGTCAGTGTTCTGTTGCTGTGAAGAGACACCATGGCCATGGTAACTCATAAAAGAAAGCATTTAATTGGGGCTGGCTTACAGTTTCAGAGGGTGAGTCCATTTTTAGCATGCAGGGAAGTGTGGTAGCACGCAGGCAGACATGGTGCTGAAAAAGAAATCAAGAGCTCTACATCCAGATCCACAGGCAGCAGAAGAGAGAGCTACTAGGTCTGGTCTGAGTTTTTGAATCCCCAAAGCCCACTCCCAGTGATATACTTCCTCCAACAAGGCTACAACTATTCCAACAAGGCCACACCTCCTAATCCTTGTCAAGTAGTACCACTCCCTAATGACCATACATTCAGCTATATGAGCCTATGGGGGACCACCACACTGAAAAGAAAGGAAGAAAGAAAGAAAGAAAGAAAGAAAGGAAGAAAGAAAGAATGATAAAAGAAGACACTTGTAATCAACCTGTAGCTTTCCCATGTACTCACAGGCAAAAGTACTTACACAATACAAACATGTATGTATATATTTATTTGCCTAATAGCCCAAAGCTTCAACTGTTAAACAAGTGGACTCAGGATGGACCCTGCCTGACTCCAAAATCCAAACACTGTAGCCAGAAGTTTCTCCAGTCCTGCCCAGCTCCGTGGTCCCGCAGCCACTTATAAAATAATCACTCAGAGGCTTAATGTTATTTACAAACTGTATGGCCTATGGCAGGCCTCTTGCCAGCTAGCTCTTATATCTTAAATTAACCTATTTCTATTAATCTATGTTTTGTCTCATGTTCTGTGGCTTTACTGGTCTGCTGGCATGTTGTTGCTTCTTGGGCAGCTCGCTCACGTCTTCCCTACTTCGCCTTTCTCTTCCTGTCTCTCTACTTGGATTTCCTGCCTGCCTCTAAGCTGCCTTGCCGTAGGCCCAAATAGCTTTATTTATTAGCCAATGGGAGCAACACATATTCACAGCATACAGAAAGACATCCCACAGCATATGGCTCATGTTCTTCCTTTTGTCCTTTCAGATCTTTGATATGCTTTCTTAGTTGATATTATCCAAATTTTCAATATGTTTACTTTTAAATCATTTATTTGTTTTACTTATTTTAATTAGTCTGTGTCCCTGTGAGTATATGCCATGTATGTGCTTGTACTTGTGGAGGCTAGAAGAAGTGTGCCCTTTTGTTTTTTTGGGTTTTTCTTGAGACAGGGTCTCTCTATTAGTCCTGCTGTCTTGGAACTCTACATACACCAGGCTGGCCTTGAACTCACAGACATCAGCTTGCCTCTGCCTCCTGAGTTCTGGAATCAAAAGGTGTCCACCATTGGGCCTTCCTCAGAAGAAGGCATTGGATCTCCCGGAACTAGAGTTTGGGGTGGTTGTGAGCTGCCTGATGTGGGCGTGAGAGCCAAACCCTGGTCCTCTTCAAGAGCAGTGAGTGCTCTTAACTGCTAAGCCATCTCTCCAGCGCCAGAGGATTTCTTAAATTAACAGGAAAATATTTGCTGCTGCTTTGTAGCTTTCCAGTCTTAACTGCATTACTTAATTTCAATCTTTTGCTGGATTCAACTGTTCATCTTGTCTTGGGTTGAACTAGTTCCCCAAGTACCCACTATATGCACAGATTGCGTTAATTGGTAAGTGTGGACTGAGAACTTTGCTGAAAAAGAAATAATGTTACACAAAATTGAAACTGCCTGGTATAGTGACACACACCTTTAATTTCAGCTCTTTGAAGACAGAGGCAGGCAGAGCTCCCTGATTTTGAGGCCAGCAGGGTCTATATAGTTCCAGCCATGGATACATAGTGAAACCCTGTTGGAAAAAAATATATTGACTATTGTACTGTGGACATGACAAGATGGATGCATTCATGAACTCATAGCAGCTGTGGATACCTGTTAGAGATAAAGCCAGTCAACATTTCAGAATGGAGGGGGAAAGACACAGGGACCCACCTTTCCAGAGGCCCTCCTCCTCAACATGAGATGAGGAGCTATGGACAGTTGGGGGTTTCTGGGGTAGGGAGAATCTGTTTTAAGAGTAAGAGTGTGGACCATGGTAGGTCAACCATCCTTCGGTAGATGGTCCCACATCCGTGAATATATAAGCAGCACAAATTGGGCTCAGTTAGAGAGGGGTAACTCAAAATTGGAATGAATTTGGGGAAATGGGGCTAGAGGAACATAGGCAGGCAGGGAAACAGAAGGCAGCATCCTTAAGATAGTGGCTTCTTGATCCTGGAAAACATTGTGAAGGGAAATGGCAGCAAGGGTGGGTATCTAAACAGGACCAATAGTGGGAAGGGAGGACTCAGGGGTCCCTCTAAAGTACCCAAGCCAGTGTCCATTGAGCATTGAGTGAATGCCCAGGCTTATGGCTCGTTCCACCCTTAAAGAAAAAAGCAGTTACTTGTACTTTTCTTGTGGCTTGGTCTGCTATCTTCCCAGATAGTCAATTCTCTGTCTATTCAAGAAAATGAGCTCAGAAAACCACTAGGCAACTACCAGCATCCCTGTTACAGCAGGGTGATGATGGTTGGATCCAGAAGGGGGAGAGTCCCAAGTGAATATAATGAAAATACATAGTGTATGTAAAAAAGAGAGGGGATAACTTCTTTAAAAAGTGTGTGGGCAGGGGAGCTAGTGAGCTGGCTTAGTCAGTAAAGGCACAGGCCTCTAGGCCTGACAACCTGAGTCCAATCCTCTGGACCCACAGTGTAGAAGGAGAGAATCAACTCCCACAAGTTGTTCTCTGACCTCTATATATGCACACCAGGGCATATTGACACCCATATGCACATACAAACTAACCCCCAAAATTGACCACCAGGTAGTTTCTGACGGACACTCGATAAGGTTACAACAAAGTAAAAATCTCGCTCACAGGGATACAAGAAGGCAGGGCATCTTTAACGCAAACAAATTTAAGTCTTGATAGGTAGTCCTTGGCTATGTCTGGGAAAAGCAATGAGGCCTGCCCAAGATCATATACATTCAGCCTTTAAGCATTACCCAGACTCAGTTCTTTTGATCAAACCATATGACCTAGCCTACTTGCCAAAAGTCATGGAGGCAGGCACTGTAACATAGCAAGCTTTGCTTATATACGTGTGTGTGTGTAATCTAGTTCTCTTAAATCATCAGCTACAGGGCCCATAGCCTAATAGTAGAGACTTGTGAAAAATTGGCATCTTACTTCTTGTGACTAGTATGCATATGCACGCACACGCACGCACGCGCGCGCGCACACACACACACACACACACACACACACACACACACACACACACACACACACACACACATCTAATTCATAAGCTTATATGATATTAGATATAAGGATAGAAGGTTAAACCGCAAATGCCCAATGTTGTGCTTCACAAGAAGCCCTCCCTACTTAAAATTAGCTGCAGCCAGGAACCTGTCATCCTGGGCTCCTTCAGCCCTGCGTTGGCGCCAACTACTGTCACTCAGGGGGCAGGACCTGAAGCTCTGTCCAATCGCAGCCCGTGGGCTGAGGCGTGTCCAATCAGACACACAGACGGAGGGCGGGGGCGGGCCTTGGCGGTCGCCCGGCCTTTGTCTGGGAGCCGCCATCTTGGGCTTGGTGTCAGCCGCCGGGGAGGCTCCTGCGCAGCTTTGGCGGCGCGGTGGGTGCTGGGTGATGATGGTTGGAGGGCGCCGCCGGCGTCCCGGGGAAGCGGACCTGGTGAGTGTGCGTGTGGCGCCCGGAGGTGGCGGTGCGTGAGCGGGAAGCGCTGTGGCCGAGCGGGGTCTGCGGTGAGGCCTTGCGGGGCGGCCGCGCCGGGTCCCCTGCCTGGGCAGCGGGGCTGCCCGAGCCCCGGGCGTCCTGTCCCTCCCGCTGGGGCGACCGAGGGCCGCCCTGCGCTGGCTGCGGGGTTCCTGCAGGTTGTGTTCGGTTGTGTTCGTCCTATTCTGTCAATTTTTTTTTTTCCTGGAGACGAGCTGTCGTCCCCCGGACGCGTAGTCCCCGCTTCCTTCCTGTGACCCCACCTGTTTCCTCTAATTTCCCCTAATGTTTGGGCGTTGGAGTCCCAAATCCAGACTCCTGAATGCCAGCCAGACCCGCCCCTCCTTCTTCCATGGGAGCGCTTCCCCCAAATTTGCCTCTTTGCCCATAGTCTCAAGCACCAAGTTCCAGTTTCCGTTATGTTAACTGTTCCTCATTTCAAATATGCAATATTGTATAATTTTTTTTTTAATTCCGGAGTACTAGAGAAAAAAATAATTTCTCAAGGACTTTAAAAAAAATTTCCTGTGAATATAACACAAAAAGAGAGGAAAACAAGTTATTTGACTCCTGAACATTGTGCAAAAAGTCATTGAGTTTTACATGAATGATTTGTGAATGTGTTTTAGCATGCATGTTACATCAACAAAAAGTAATACTTGTTAACGATTTGCATACCCAAGTATCTGAGAATAACAATAGATCTTAGTTTTGTTTTAATGTTGGCCATGTTCACACATGTCTTTATGAGGTCAGTTGTAGTATTTTGAGGTATTTATGTCATCACCCTTGGTCAATCCTTAAGAACTGTCAATTTTCGTTTGAATTTAGTGAGTGGCATGGCTTTAGTATTTGGATGACATTTCCCCCATGTAGTGCTCATTTTATAGTAATGCTCACTGAAGCTAGGAGAAAACCAAAGTGTGCCATACCTTAGGCATGGTAGGACACATCTGGTATTGACTTCGGTCAGGAATAAAGTAATTGCTGAGTTGAACAAATGATATTGATTAGGTAATCTATGTCAGTAGGTAAGACTGAAACACAACTTCACAGTAAATTTATCTTATTTATGCGTGTGTGCGTGTGTGCGTGCGTGTGTGTGTGTGTGTGTGTGTGTGTGTGTGTGTGTGTGTATGTGTATCAGTGTGAGTGTATGCCATTAGCATTCCGGTGCCTCAGAGGCCAGAAGAAGCATTGGATATCCTGGAGCTGGGGTTACAAGTTGTGATGCCTGACATCAGTTATGGGAACTGAACTTGGGTCCTCTGGATGACCAACAAGTATCCTAAAATGCTCTAGCCATCTCTAGCCTCACGATTTTTAATATTACCTAAAGACCAACTTGTAGATAAGCCAACAAAAGATGACTTAAAAAGCAGTGGGTTTGGCCCTTCCCTCACGTTGTGTACTACTGGAAAGCATTAGAGTATTGCTTTCTAGGTGAGTATTGATTTCTAGGTGGGCTAGTACAGCCATTCTAATTTCATTGGCCCATTTCAACTTGAATTTTGAAGATTTTAAGTCTTTCTGGGGGTTAGGAATGGGAGTTCAGGGTTCTAGAAACATTCTCCGTGTGCTATGTATATTTGCCTCATTGCAGCATCAATTTCAAGTGTTTGGAAACAGCTTTGCCTAGTGAGAAATCAACGAACAAATTGAGAATATTTAGATGTGTCTTTCTCCAAAATTCCAACAAGAGAAAATGCTTTCTCTAATCATATCTTCAGGCCACTTTCACAATAAGATGTTCCAGGCATAGTGATTTGTTTTTATCTGTACAAGAAATCATATACTTGTAAGTGCTGGAAGTGATGGAAGTGATTGGCACACCGGTGGGATGCATTATACATGTTTTCAAATTTCTCCTGTGATGAGAAATCAGAAATGTATTGTTGCCCTTTGATATCTTGAGTTCTGCTACTAGAATCAGTGTTCATTATCTAGGACTGAAAAAGACAAGGTCAGTTACATGAGTCATGTTGTCTAGTGGTGATACATGGTCTTTATAGTCAGGCTGAACTGACTCATGTCCTGTATTATCGGCTTTTTTTTTTTTTTTTTTTTTTTTTTTTTTTATATGAGAGCTCCTGAGTAAACTGGGGGTGAGGGGGAGAAATAGAGGGTAGGAGGTGGGGGATGAGAACATAAGGGAACTGCATGGTCAAGCTGGGACAGGGACGGAGTGGGAGAACAGTGAAAGAGATATCTTGATAGAGGGAGACATCATGGGGATAGGGAGAAACCTGGTGGTAGGGAAGGTTCCAGGAATCCACAAGGATGACCCAGCTTAGACTACTAGTAATAATGGAGAGGGTGCCTGAGCTGGCCTACCCTGGTAAAATCAGATTGGTGAATACCCTGTCATCATAGAGCCTTCATTCAGTAACGGATGGAAGGAAACAGATGCAAAGATCCACAGTCAGGCACCAGGCCGAGCTCCAGGAGTCCAGTTGAAGAGAGAAGAGGGATTCTATGAGCAAGGGGCATCAAGATCATGATGGGGGATACTTGTAGATACAACCAAACCAAGCTAGTGGGAACTCATGAACTTTAGACCAACAGCTGTGGAGCCTCCATGGGATTGGACTAGGCCCTCTGCATAAGTAATACAGTTGTGTAGCTTGGTCTGTTCAAGGGGCCCCTGGCAGTGGGATCAGGATCTATTCCTGGTGCATGAGCTAGCTTTTTGGAGCCCACTACCTATGGTGGGACACCTTGCACAGCCTTGGTGCAGGGGGAGGGGCTTGGGCCTGCCTCAACTGAATGTACCAGGCTTTGCTGACTCCCCATGGGAGGCCTTACTTTTTTGGAGGAGGGAATGGGGGGGGGGGTGGGCTGGGAAGGAAGGCTGGGGAAGTGGGAGGAGAGGTGTGAGGGGGATCTATGCTTGGTATGTAAAATGAATAAAAATTTTTTCTCAAAAAGAATATTTTTTTTATGACTGGAGAGACAGCTCCATTGAAGGCTACAGTCACAACCAAAACATACAACAGTATTTTTTAAAATTGATTCTTTAACAGTTTCATACATGTATAAAATGTGTCTTAATCATATCACCCCTGCTCCCCGCAGACACTCTCAATAGGCCTTCCTCCCACTTTCATGTTCTTTTTTTCCCCTATAACCCAGAGTCCAGTTAGTTAGGTCAGCTGCTTAATACTTGTTGGGGGAAGTTTCTTGACTTGGAACAGGTACAGAAACTTTATCTGCAAGGAAAGACTGAATGATACTGAGTGTCAGAATGTTAGCAAGTTGCCATTAATTAGTTCTCTGGATCCATAACCAGGACAATCTCATTGAAAGGGAGCTCTATTCCTTGTTCTCCCTCTCTGTTCTTGATCCAGCTGGGATCTCCCGCTCCCCCAAGCTCTCTTTCCCTCGACCCTTGCCCTTCATTACCCCCACTCACATCCATGTTGTTCATGTAGATCAGACCATGGTAAATGAAGACCACATGAGAACAGGAAGAAGCAAAGTGCTAAAGAGGCCCACAGAAATCCACAAAGATACCCCCACAATAGACTACTGACAGTGGTTGAGAGAAAGCCCGAACTGACCTACTCTAGTGATAGGATGGCCAAATACCCTAATTGTCGTGCTAGAAACCCCATCCAATGACTGAGGGAACCAGATGCAGAGATCCACGGCCAGGCCCCAGGTGGAGCTCCAGGAGTCCAATTGACAAGAAAGAGGAGGGTTTGTATGAGAGAATTGTTGAGACCAAGGTTGGATAAAGCACAGGGACAAATAGCCAAACGAATGGAAACACATGAACTATGAATCAATAGCTGAGGAGCCCCCAACTGGATCAGGCCCTCTGGATTAGTGAGACAGTTGATTAGCTTGATCTGTTTGGGAGGCATCCAGGCAGTGGGACCGGGTCCTGTCCTCAGTGCATGAGTTGGCTGTTTGAAACCTGGGGCTTATATAGGGATACTTGGCTCAGCTTGGGAGGAGGGGACTGGACCTGCCTGGACTGAATCTACCAGGTTGAACTCAGTCCCCAGGGGAGTCTTTGCCATGGAGGAGATGGGAATGGGGGGTGGGCTAGGGGGAAGGCAGGGGGGGTATGAGGGGGGAGAACAAGGGAATCCATGGCTGATATGTAAAATTAAATTAAATTATAAAATAAAATAAAAGATTGTAGTGAAACAAAAAACAAACAAACAAAAAACAAACAAACAAACAAACAAAACAACAACAACAACAAAAAAAGGGAGCTCTATTTCCTGAACCTTGGATCCAGAGTTGCCTATTTGTCATGTCGCTTGTGAAGCTGAGTGGGAAAGTGTAGTAGAATATTATTTTAAGGTGTGTTACTTTTGTTTATGTTGCATTTGTTTAACTCTGTGAAGCTATGTTACTGTGCCTGTGTAAAACATCTGATGGTCTAATAAAGAACTGACCAATATCAAGGCAGGAGAGAGAAATAGTCAGGGCTGGCAGGCAGAGAGAATATATAGAGAGGGAGAAATGTGGGAAGGGGAGGCGAGCAAAGAGAGATGGAGGAGTGAAGAGAGCTAGCAGCCAGAGGAGGAGGAGGATGACTCCAGGGGCCAGCCACCCAGCTACACAGATTAAGAGTTAAGATTTACAGAAGAGAATGGAAAAAGTCCAGAGTCAAAAGGTAAACTGGATAAATTAAGAAAAGCTGGCTAGAACCAAGCCAAGATAAGGCTGGGAATTTATAAGTAAGAATAAGCCTCTGAGTGTGGATTTATTTGGGAGCTGGGTGGAGGGCCCCCCAAAAGAGCCAAAATACCAACAACAGGAAAGTGTATTAGTTTGGTACCTGCACTGAAAAGTTCTTTGGATGTATTCACCCTTTCTTTCAGATCGCTGCTATCTCCATGAGAGGAAGACTGCAATAGGGCACTGGAGGAGGAGACTCAAGGAGGAGACTCAAGATGCACCAGTTGACAGTCAGGTCAATCTCTGAAGCTCAGCTGCCTCTTCAGCCATCAGGTAGGTACTCATACCAAAAAGAGCCCACCTGTCCTAGCCTAAATTATTGACCAGCCCAATTATACTGTACTTAATAACATCTTAAGGGGCTTGCTGTCTAGTGTAGATAATTATCACCCCCTATGATAGATAGGATTCCAAAATTTAATGACACCTTGCTTATATTGGCAAAACAATAGGTACTTTTAGGTACTGATTATCTGTAACTGAAAGATACTGCTAGGTTACACAGAAATACATGTAGACATGTATATATATGACTGGTGTTTCAACTCACAGTACCTGTTATGCTGGTTTTATTCTTTCATGGGTTGGTGACTCTACTGGTACTTAGAGCTCTAGAGGCAGCCCCCCCCCTCCCCTGTACAACTAAAGGCACTGGGTTGAGGAATGTCTAATCAGGCAGATGAACAGTAGGGGGCAGGCTTTCCCAGTCTTGCTAGGACTTTTTACTCTGAAGCTCGTCATCTTGGGATGCGTCCCTAGGCTCAGTCTCCTCTACTCTGGAGGTCTAGGTGGCTGTGCTGTAGACTCTGTTGCCCTGTGACGTGCTGGTGCGGGGAGTTCCATAGGGAGGACGCTCGATGCCCTGGAAGCCAGAAATGGTGAGTGTGTGGGCCAGCGTCTTGAACCAGGGACTATAATTGGTGGGAATCATTTGTGGCTCTGGAGTCAATCGGCTGGAACCCTGTCTTGGGTCTTTGGATCCCAGGTCCCCTCTTTCTTTGGGTGGGTGATGGGCTGGTACTTGGGACCCAGGTGGCCTGTCTCATTTCTGCAAAGGTTACTTCAGCTCCTATTGGAGCTCTCTCTGTGCCTTTAGTTCCCTACTGACTGTAGGGCAGCAGGCTGCGCCATCAGTGGGCACAGGGTGCATTGTGTTCTGTTCTCAGATGATTAAATTTTTTTTTTAAACTTTCATGAGTTTGACTTTTAACATAAATGATACAACTTTAAAAAATTGTTTCATAATTTCATACATATGTGTAGTATACTTTGATCCACCCCCATTATCCTTTTATCACCACTGAAAATATTACCCTGAATATTTCTTTCTAACAAGCCTTTCTCTTCCTTTTTTGTATTTTATTTTTTTAATGGCCATCTGCATTTAAGTAGAGTTGCTGGCATGAGTGTGGGTACGGGATTATGGCTGCAAGGACTGTTTAACCAGTGGCAATACCACTAAGGAATACTCAGCTTTCATTAACTGTCCATACTCCCTAAGGAATGATGGGGCCTTATGAGTACCACCATCTATCCATGCTGGATTGTGATGGGCCACTTCTTGTGTAGGTAGCTATTGCCAGTCTGTTTTCCCCAAGGCTACCTAGCTTACCTCATAGATATGTCTTTGGCTTCTTTCCTCTCTGGGTTGCTTGAGCTGAGGCCATTGGCCACTTCTTCTCATTGCCTCGTCTTTCTCACTGCATTTCAACTTATGCTGTCCTCTTTGGTGTTTCTTAGTGTTCTTCCCCTCTGTTCAGAATAAAGTCTGTCTTTTGTTACCCTGAATCATCTCGTTCTTGGAGTTGCCTGTAGACAGTTTCTGCTCCTCCTTCTGACCCAAGAAGTCCCCATTTTCAATTAATTTTAATTTTTCTTACTTTTTTTTTCATTATAGGATTTAAAAAATGTGTCAAACATGGAACTTAACACGTGCTAGCTGACTGCTGTGGAAATGAGCTACAGTCCTAGTCCATAGAACATTTTTTTTCCGGTTTTTTTTTTTTTTTCCTGCCTGAACTAGAGGAGGCAACTTTTAAACTATTTTAAAGCATAAAAGATGAGATGGAAACATGTCTAGATTTTAGTACTGCATGTCCTCAGATGTCCACTGGTTCCTTGCTCCTTTTTATGCTTATAAACTGGCATGTGTATACTGTCCATTAATAACTCTGTATACCTTGGCCACATGCAATGGCCGGTATCTGAAATATACTGTTGTTTATGTTTTAAGTTCCTGTAGTAAGCACATGACGCGCTGAGCAACACTTGTATTACATTAATAGTTATCCTAAATAATATAAGTAAAACATAGCTTAAGTTACACCACTGGTAGGAGTTAAGTGTCATTTTATATTTAGTATTTGTTCAGTTTTAGTTAGCATTTGAGACAGAGTTTAACGGCATTCTTACACTTCTTGTTATTTCAGGTGATGTTTGTTATGAATTAATTTTCCAGTAAGATCAGAAGCAAATTTTTCTTTTCTACTTATATTAACCAGTCCATCAAGAGTATAAGAGTGTTTGCTTCTCTGACTCAGAGTACCGAAAAAGATTTTTTTCTTTGTGTAGTACATTCTCAGCCCTCATGCCAAAGGGAAAATGAGATTTTGTGGGTGACACCTTTGACGTCTCCTTAGAGAAGACTGTGCATCCCTTGCATGTGACCCCTCTGGCTTCTTCTCAGAAGAATTTACATTGTGAAGGGAGCTCAGCAAAGAGAGGCTCCAGGTTGGCTTATGTGAATGTTGTGTTTTGTCAGTATTTCACTTGGATAAAGGCATAGCAATCAGGGCTATGGATGAAGTGTTTATCCTTTCCCCAGAATTTCTCTATTGAAGCCTATATCCAAGTCCACATGCTGACTATCTGGAGATAGGGCTTATAGGAGGTAATTAGCATTAAATGAGGAAATATGTGTGGGATGCTAACAACATACAGCTGAACTTCCTTATCCAAAAGAGGAAGAAGGGTTGGGTGCTAGCACAGTGTAAGAGCATTCCTCTACCATGACTAAAACTACAATTTGAGTCCCAGAAAAAAAGAGGAAGGGAGAATTATTTTGTTTTTGCATGGAAAGACACTATGATTAGGCTGTCACCTGGATGCCAGGAAGGGAGACATTATGAGGAACTGAACCACCTTCAGCCTTGACTGTTAACTTACACAACTGTGAAAAAAATTTAATTTCATCCATTCTGTATAAGTTTTTATTGCAACCCATGGCAACTAATACAGGGGGAAGAATTAGATTTTGAAGAACAGGAATTTAACCTACACTACTGTGTTGGTATTTGTATGTTAATTTTTTAAGAATTTATTTTTTTTGTGGCATATATGTTGAGATCAGAGGACAACTTCTGAGAGTTGGTTCTCCTTCCACCGTATGGGGCCTTGAGATTGAACCCAGGTCATCAGATTTCCTAATGGGCATCTTTCCCCTCTACCCATTTTGTCAGTATATAAATTTTTTTTGTAACAACATTGAAATAAACTGTTTTACATCTAAGAAGAAAATGTACTGACCTAAGGAAAATTAATGATATTGTGATGTAGACTTCATCCATTTATTGTATTTTTTGTGATATATAATTTTGTCCTTGAATGTAGTATTTATTTATTTTTTTATAACCTTAATTTATTTTCTTATCTGATAAGTTGGTATATTTTTGTTGCTACAGTAGGTACCTTGAATTTGATATTCTGTTATTGTTTGAACATACTCTTATGTGTGAATATTTTCTGTGATGGCTAATCTTGCTTGCCAACTTGACATACCTGGGAAGAGGGAACTTCATTCGAACAATTGCCTCCATTAGATTGACCTGTGGTCATGTCTGTGGGAATTCCTTTGGTTGCTGATTGATGTAGGGGTCCCAGCTCACTGTGGGTGGTGCCATCATGAGTAGGTAGGTCTGGGCTGTATAAGAAAGGCAGCTGAGTAAGCCAGAGGGAGAGAGCCAGTAGCTGCATTCCTCTGTGGTTTCTGCTTCAGTTCCTGCCTTCACGTTCCTGCTTGAGCTCTTGACTTGGCATCCCTTGATGATGGGCTCTATCTAGCCTGAAAGAATAAATTCTTTTCTCCTAAAGTTGGTTTTGGTCAGTGTTTTATTGAAGCATAGAAAGTAGTTAAAACAGTTTCCTTTGCTATTTATTTAGTCATTACTGGGTATTGAAACCAGGGCCCCATGTGCTAGGAAAGCCCTCTACAACTGAGCTACAGCCCCAGCCTTTATGTCACTTGTGTAGTATGTTTATTGAATCCCCCTATTTGGAATAATGTCCAGGGAATTCTCTTGGGATTTTAGGTATATGTTGTAAAGATGAGATACTTTCTTGTGTTTTGTTGGATTTTCCTGTACCCTTCATAGAGTGCTAAATACTTTTGTGATTGAGCACAAAAGTTTACCCTCTAGTTGTATGAATATATTTTTTGAAAACATCAAATTTCCATTCACCCAGGTAAAGCACCAATGACAGGTGCAAGAAGCTATTCTACTCAAGTCCTGGTGAACCAGTGTGTTTAGTTAGGGTTACTTCATAGGAGCATGGGTAATTCTTAAGCAGTTACACCACTGAAGGGAATGTCTCTCTGCTAACTGTCTATAAATCTTTGAGAGTGATTGAGGTCTTTTGAACCTTTCTCCTTGTAACCATCAACTGCCTATAAATCAGAGGTCAGATTAGTGATGTAGATGGTCATTTGTTATCTTGGTTCATGTAATTTACATATTTTATAGTACCCCATGCCTTTTTTAAACCTTTTGATTTAGGAAGTGGGTAATATAGTCACTTATATGTGAATCCTAGCAGTTTTTTTTTTTTGATTAAGTAAGAAAATACAAGAATGGCCATAACTGCAATTACTATTTTTTAAAGCAGGTTTAATTTTTAAACATTTTATGTATCTCGGTGTATGGATGTTTTACCTGTGTGTCTGTGTGACATGAGTGTGCCTGTGCCTTTGAACACCATTTGATCCTCTGGATTGTGATTCTGGATGATTGTGTTCCACCATGTGGGTGCTGGGAATCAAATTTGGG
Organism: Peromyscus maniculatus bairdii; assembly: GCF_049852395.1. Taxonomy (NCBI): domain Eukaryota; kingdom Metazoa; phylum Chordata; class Mammalia; order Rodentia; family Cricetidae; genus Peromyscus; species Peromyscus maniculatus. The sequence continues at coordinate 41,711,636 of NC_134874.1, read as the reverse complement.
TCCATTGGAAGAACAGCCAGAGCTCTTAACTGCTAATCCATTTCTCTAGCCTCTGAATAATTACTTATGTATGTAATGGACTACTAACAAGTTGATGAAATTAAATTGTTGAATTACTTAAATGCAAAAATCACTGGATAATAAATGATTTGAACATTTACTGGTGTTGTCACTCATTACAATGTGAGAATACTCAGACTGGTATTCTGTATAGTTCTGTTAGCCTATCTTGTGTCTTTTGTGTTATCATAACTGGACTTGTGTTGCTTCATATTCATGAGAATACATTCATGTAAACATTTAAGAGTTCTGTTGTATGTAAGTAGCAGTGTTTTCTATTTTACTTGTCCTGTTGTACATAGAACATTAACCTTTTAAATACACATCAACAATGTGTTTGTACTTTTGTCTTTGGACTATATCAGGTTCTTTCCTGAGGAGAATGTTATTAATGTTGTTCTTCTTAGTAATAAGGATTGTTCAGCATCTATAAAGGGAACTGTATAATTATGTTTTCTTGAATTATACTAAATTCATGTGTAGGTAAAATATTACTTTCTCCCATGATAAAGAATACAGATAAATTTTGTGTTATGTAAAACAGGTATCCATAGAAGGATGAACTCTCAGGCTGAGGAGAAATGTGTCATTACAGGGGTTGGTGTCATTTGAGGATATAGCTGTGGAATTTACCTGGCAGGAGTGGCAGGACCTGAATGAAAGTCAGAGGACCCTCTACAGGGATGTGATGCTGGAGAACTACAAGAACTTGCTGTTTTTGGGTGAGTGTAGACTGGAATGTAGACTCTTTATCAAACTAATTGGCCCCATCATTGGCTGTCTTTTCAAATGAAGGTATTTTCTTTCTTTTCTCTGCCTGACTTAGTGGTTTAACACCTCCCATTTACAGGACACTGCAAGACCAAACCTGAGTTGATCTTCAATTTGGAGCACAGACTTGGGTCATGGATTGTAGGAGAAGCCTCAGACCAGAGCATTCCAGGTACATCAGTGCATACTAATTAGGAGGATGCTGAGAACTGAACAGATATGGTCACCAAATTTATCCCCATCCCAGATCTAAACATGGCTAATCTTATATATTAGACATTTGTCTAATACACTCTCAAAGACTTGGCTTTTGTTGTTGTCATTGAAATATGTTCTTTTAGATTTACTATAAATCCATTCCCTATATGGATCTTAGAGAAACAACATACATAGTTTAGTTTAGGAAAAGTCTAATAAACTGAGTTGTAAGGAAGTAGTTAATGCATTTATTTTATTTAAGTAATTTCCCAAGTTTGCTACATAATATGTAGGTGGCTATCTAACAAAGACTTGATAGTAGTCATGAGTATTAATAGCAGAGATACAAATTAATAAATGAGTAGCTTAAGGCTAGTATTTAATTACAATTATTTTGGCAGTTACAGGTGGAATTTGAGAAAATAGCATCAGAGTGTTCCAGAGTAAAGTAGTAGATTAAAAGTGCTTTATGATTGTCTGAATAAAGAGAGATAGGGTAATAAAGGAGAAAATATCCAAAGTCTTAAGGGCAGCTGAAAAGAAGAAAAACAAAATTGTAATACATGAGCATGTACATACACACATAAACACATACAGAGAGAGACATACACATACAGTACATACCATACACCAAAGAGGACGAAGCCTGTAACTATCTCCCTCTGCAGAGGAAAACCAAAAGCCATGAGCATAAGGGAAGCCTGGAGCATGTAGGCATCCTTAGGGACAACTAGACACAGGAGAAACCTACAGTTTTCAGAAGGCTTAAATCCAGTTGAACATTCCTTGTCTGAAAATAACTTCTTTATAACAGACTAACATTGGAGAAGAAGCCAGTTACATTATTCCCTTTACCTTGAAGTGCTATACTGTGGGGGAACAGCCCCCCCTCTCCCCCCCAGGTACTCTTGAGGAGTGAGGGATAAGAGATTCAGATAGAAGGATAGAGGGGAGAGAAAAATACAGAAACACAGGATAGCCTTGGGAGGGCCCAGAACTTTATTCAAAGTGACTTTATAACTGCCAAGGGGCGAGACAAAAGACCTCCCCCTTGCTAGATAGAGCCAGATATAGACCCTTCCAAACACCTGGTACCCAAGTCTGTGGTCCAGTCATCATCTTATGCAACCCTGCTGGTGAAGCAAGCTCAAATCTCAATAGGAAACCTCTGTGGGCTCCCACAGGTTCCTCTTAATATTTTAAAACTCAAGTGAGGGTACAGAGCTCAATTCTGAATCCACTAGGAGCTTGTAAGTAGCTGGAATTACCACAGCATTACTCCTCCCTAGGGCTGCCACATCTCCCAATAAAGGAGTAGAGGATGATAAAGATGGAATGTCCTTGTTGAATGGGTCTCAGATGTCTATAGAAGTCTTAGCTGCACTAAGCACTTTTTAAATCAATAACTCCTGATGCAATTGCATCAAATAAATCAAACCCCAGATGCAAATGCATCAAACTTAGACTCCCTTAGCTTCACCAAACATTAACAGGTTAACATAATTCTAACATAAATATTACTGTACATAATTACAGTTCTTTCAAACTTACATCCAAAAGCAAACTCTTAATAGAACCATTAACACTTTAAAGACTTTAGCAAAAATAAACTTTAAAGCAATCTCTTAATAGAATAATTTGCATTTCTTGCTAATAAAACATAGGATAAACTTCTTATGCATCCACATCAAAGTTAAATAATCTCCCTTAGCTTCACCAAACCATGGTGCATCAATATCAACCGATTAACATAATAACTCTAACGTAAATATTACTATACACAATTACAGTTCCTACAAACCTACATCCAAAAGCAATACTCTCAATATAACCATTAGCACTTTAAAAACTTCAGCAAAAATCCAAAAGCAATTTCTTAATAGAACTATACAAAACATAGGATATATTAACACAATTTAACATCAGTCCACTTAAGGGACAAGAAAATATTTTTTAATTAAATAGACTATGGAATATTAACTCCCCTTTTTCCTTATAGTTTTTTTTTTAAGCTGCATTTTGAGCTTGAGGAAAAAAACCCCAAACTTCTCTGTTTAGACAGTTCCATTTTTAACACAAAGCAGTTCATGAATCACCACAGTTAATAGAGTCTATATGTGTAAGTAAAGTCAAAATTGTCCCATTACTATGGCATCACTCCTATCCATCTCATTTCTTAAGCCTGAAAAGTTCAAAAAATAGATTCTTTTAAATATGAAGAAACCCATAACCAAAACCTTTTTGCAGTTACAAATTCTAGTTCAAACAAGTGTCTCTGAAACTTTTGTTCTCAGCCACAGAGGCATTTTCAGTTACAGCATCAGTTTATGGCAGTCTTTCTTGAGGAACCTTGCCTCAGGATAAAAGCTATTAACTGGCTGGGGCAGAGTCCTTTCAAAAGATTCTTTCTTACAACTAGCAAACAGAAACTGCAAGGCTTTTGGCTCCTGGTTTTTACAGTCACAGTCTTTGCCTCTGGTAACTGGCAGTTTCCAGGATCCCTGTGTCCTGAGGCCCTGAGGGCTTTCAATCACCTCACACCACTCCAGCTCAAGAAGCTGCCCCTGCTATGATCAACAACTCTCGGCACACAGGATCCGGAAGGAAACCCAGCCTTGGCCAGTCATGGCTGCTGCACTCTGGCTGCATTACCTACTTTGTTGGGAATCCTCCAAGAACGCTGTCCTGCTTGCATAGCTGAATGCTACCCCCAGGGTAACTCCATGGTTCTAGCTACACCCTACTGCTGGGAGCTCGGGCTGGCCTAGGTTCTAGCATCTCTGCCTTTCTGCCTGAAGCACAGTTCTCACCTCTACAGCTCCCTGGGCTCTAGCACATCTCAGCTGCTCGTTTTGGCTGTGGCATCTCTGTTTGGCACTCCAGGCTCTGCTTTCTCTGCTGCACTCCAAGCTGCTTGCTGTTCACCTTTCTCTCAGTGTGGCATTTCTGCTTTTCTCACCATGGCTTTTTTTTAACCACAGAAAGCTTGCAGAACCTCGCTGCTTGTGCTGGCTCTTGGGCATCTGCCACCTGTTCTGCGCTGATGCCCTGTGGGTCTCAGCTGCAGATACCTGGCTGCTGCGGCTTGCACTGGCTCTGGTGTGCGCCACTGCTGGTGGCTTCTGGAGCTTCTGCTTGTACTCAGAGGTGGAAAAACTACTCTAAGTTTCTATTATACCTAAGTCTTATTTTACCCTAATATACCTAAGCCTAAGCAATATCCTTATGCTTATAGCTTATTCTACACTAATATACCTAAGCCTACATTTCTATGACTTGCTTATACTAACATTTTAAAACCTAATTTTAGTAGAGATTTGAGAGAGAAGAGAAAAAGAGAAACTTCGAAAGAGATATACGCTGCAGCCTCACTTGGGCATCTTTCAGCCACTTTGCTTTCACTCCCAAGAATAAAATACCGTCACCTTTATTTTTTCAACTCCTTATCAGCATGCCTTCTTATACCCTTGATGCCCCCTCTCTACTTTTGCCGAGTCCCTGGTCCCTATTTAGGCACCATTTGTGGGGGAACCTGTCCCTATCTTTTTCCCCAGGGTACTCTTGAGTGAGGGATAAGAGATTCAGATAGAAGGATAGCGGAGAGAGAAAAAAAGAAACACAGGATAGCCTCAGGAGGGCCTGGATCCTTATCCACTGCCTTTTCATAACAATGCCATGGGGTGAGGCAAAAGACCTCGCCCTTGCTAGATACAGCCAAGTGTAGACCCTTCCAAATACCTGATACCCAGGCTTGTGATGTAATCATCCTCTTAAGCAGTCCTGCTGGTAAAGCAAGCTCAGATCTCACTAGGAAACCTCTATACACAAACCTCTATACACTATACACAGACTCCAGCTTGAGAGGGGGACTTGAGAGGGTACTCATTTAGTTTTTGAGAGTGAGCTATACTGTAGACATGAAATCAAATAATCACAAATCACAGAGGATGTAGACATGCTATCACCATTATTTAGCATACCAGAAGACCTTTTAAGATAAAGATTTAATGTGTGTCTTCCAATAAGAATCTTAAATATAATTGTTTTTAACTTTAAAGCAGATGGCCAGAATGGAATAACAACTAAGATTTTGTTGTTTGCTGTCTGCAGCATCTCCTCACTGGCAGAGGTACATATGGATTTAAAATGTGAGCAATGTTTCTTGAAATAAACAATGTAAAAGGACTCATCAGTAGCTCTACTCACATGATTAAGCCAACTTCATGCCTAATTAGCTTAGAAGGCATAAAGAAATTTACTGAATATTCATAACAGGACCAATCCATTAAAATACAATTATTCCAAATGTTTATGCACTGAATATTGGTGTTCTGAGTTCCATAAAATATTTCTAGACACAAAGGAAGACAGAAGTTCTGGATAGAGCAGTAGTGAGTGATTTCAGCATTCTAGAAATGTATAATATGCCAATAAATAACAAATCTGAATTAGATAACATCCACTTTCATGAGTGAGGTACATACTGGAGTTGAGTGACTAAACTAGTCTACTATCATGAATGGATAACTCAGGAACAAGATTTAACAGAACCACTTCATAGTTAACAGTGCATCAGTGAGACTAAAGAGACATCTATAGTGTATACTGTCTCAGTGTCTGTGAAATATACATCTGGGCTTTCTCTAAAACAAATCAAAATTGAGGTCATAAAGCAAGCCCTAATGAACAGATAACATTGGAAATAATTTGTTGTATCTTTTAAAAGTCAAAACTGAGAATGATAAAAACCAATAGCCAGAGAAAATAAACTAAACAAATATGTGGTTGAATACAGTTTTGAATGATCAGTGACTTGTAAAACAGATGGGGGTTAAGTTTCCTAGAATGAAGTAAATTCAAAAAAGTAGAATGAGGAGTATCTGGAAGGAGGAAGAGAACCTACAGCTCTGGGCAGAGAAAGGTAGACATGAATTTTACCAGAGTACATTGTGTACATATATAGATGGAAGACCATGAAATCTCTTTGGGTGTGAATAGCATAAAAGCAATATAATATATCTTAGTTGGTACAATTAATGTATGTTAAATTTAGAAGACACATATGACATTGAGTTAGATAAAGGAAAATGGATATCATTTTAGTTTTCATTTTTGATAAAATGATTAAAAAGCAAATAGATGGCTAGAGAATAATAGGAATTTTTTTTAGGGGACATTTATCCTCTAGTGGGAAGGAAGATATGTGCATATTAATTTTTATTAATGTCATTTCAGATTCCCAGGAAATGAATACCCTGACCAAGTTCTGTCCAGAAACCAAAGCAAGACATGTGTGGCAAGTTGTATTTGACCATGATACATCAAAGGAGTTGACTAGAGTAGGGAAGGCATTCAATGTGAGTGCAAACCATGTTTCAAATGAGAATATAAAGAATGAGAACCCACTAGGAATGAGTCCTAAAAAGCTTATTCTGTGGAAGAATGTGTATATCCATAGTGATGCTGATGAGCTAGAAGTTGGAGAAGAACCTGATGATCTTATTGGAACTGTAAAATCCATCAAATATCCAGAGCATGTTAGTCTATACAAATCTCAAAGTTCACAAAGTTATTTTCAAAGTCTTATACCAGGGAAATCCTTCAACACAAAAGCAGTATTACTGACTCATAAGTTCAGTGAATATGCAAAATCTTTAGGTGATACAGCATTTATTGGCAAAGAGATGGCTCAGATAAGGGAGAAATCTTTTGAATGTGATATATCAGAGATAAAGTGTAACAAGTCTGACCTTGATGAAAATGAGCAAATACACTTTGGAGAGAAACATTTCAAATATAGTGACTTTGAGAACCCTTTCATTACTGAATCATATCTTCTAAAACATAAGGGACAACATGCAGGAGAAAAGCTCTTTGTTCAGGAGGAATATGAGTTTTCTCAGCAGTCAGAAGTGAGTCGCCATCAGAAAATCCACAGAGGGAAAAAGTCCTATGAATGTAAAATATGTGGAAAGTGCTTTCATTGGAAAACGAGCTTCAACAGACATCATAGTACTCACACTGGTGAGAAGCCCTATGAATGTAAGGAATGTAGGAAAGCCTTCTGCCAAAAGTCACACCTCACTCAGCATCAGAGAGTTCATACAGGTGAGAGACCATATATATGTCTAGAGTGTAGGAAAGCTTTCTATCGTAAGTCAGAGCTCACTGACCATCAGAGAATTCATACAGGCGAGAAGCCGTATGAATGTAAGGAATGTGGGAAAGCTTTTTGCCAAAAGCCCCAACTCACTTTACATCAGAGAATTCATACAGGTGAAAAGCCCTATGAGTGTGCAGAATGTGGGAAAGCCTTTTCCACCAAGTCCTATTTAACTGTACATCAGAGAACTCACACAGGTGAGAAACCTTATGAATGTACAGTATGCAGGAAGTCGTTTATTTGTAAGTCGAGTTTCAGTCATCATTGGAGAACTCATACTGGTGAAAAACCCTATGAATGCAAGCAATGTTTGAAGACATTCTACCGCAAGTCAGGCCTGACTCGACACCAGAGAACTCACACAGGTGACAAACCCTATGAATGTCAATTATGTGAGAAGGCTTTTTATTGCACTTCACACCTCACTGTACACCAGAGAACTCATACAGGTGAGAAACCCTATGAATGTAAAGAATGTAGGAAATCTTTCTATGATAAGTCAAATCTCAGACGGCATCAGAAGATTCATACTATGGAGAAAGCCTGTGAATGCAAACAGTGCAATAAATCTTTGCTGAGTAACACTTCTCAACATCAGACAATGTACTATGAATATGAAGAATGTAAGAAAGCTTTCCCACATAAAACAAATTTTACTTAAACATGTAATACTTCTTATAGGTAAGGGAACCTGTGAATGTAAAGAACATTGGGAAACATTTGCCCACAAGTCAGATCTTACTGTACATAGGAATACCCACATGAGAGATTAAACTGTATGAATAAACAGTGAAAGAAAACTTTGATTTATGCTTGTTTATCAAAGAACTCACAATTGACTGGCAAGTAATTTTGCTAGGTACATAAGTGATTGCTTTTAAACCAACATAAACAGATGTTTATGGTGGAGGGTCACTTGTACTCAGGCAACAGAGGAAGACACCATGGCTTAAAAGAAAATTGGGCAAAATTTTCTACTTGAGGTTTTCCTGACATGATATCAGAACTCAATGGTGTGAAACCAATGAAAATGAAGAATTGCCTCAAGCTCTGAATAGAATTTGCAACTGATTACTGGGTGTGTTGGTGCATGCTTGTAATCTCAATACTTGGGAGGTCAAGAAAGGAGGATCAAGAGTTATAGTCCTTGGCTACAGAGCGAGTTCACTCCCAGCCTGTGTTACATGGGACCTTAAGAACAAAAAACCAAATAATTAAAAATACAAGAATTTGAGAATCTAATGGCTTCACAAATTCTATAACTGACAAAGGACAAAAATACAATTACATACCTTAATGCCATTTGAATCAAATATGCTATATGAGTCCTAGTCATGTAAGTTTTGTAGAAACGTGGAACTTTGTGGAAATCATGTTACTGGACATCACTTCACTCATGAAACTGAGCCCACTTGAATTTAAGCAGTTAGGAGGGCTGTGGATGTAGTTCAGTGGCAGAATGCTTGATCAATATAAATGTTGCCTTTTATGTAGATTACCTGTTACCACCTTAAAAGTTTTATTGTATTTATGTGTGCATACATTCCATATCACATATGTCAGGGTCAGAGGACAAACTCTTCAAAGTTAGTTCCCTCCTACCTGGTGGGTTCTTCGTATCAAACTTAGGTTGTCAGACTTTGCAGCAAGTGTCTTTAGCCTTCGTCTGAGCCATCTACTGCCCTTGTATTTTATACTCATCAATTTTTGTAAAATAAGCACTTCTGGAGTTATTTCAGTCAGTTCAGAATTCTTTATTGGGTAAGGACATTTCTTTGATCATTTTAAGTGACGTTTCCCCAACTTTTCAATTTGGAGATAAGGTCTTGCTACAAATACCCTGGTTGATATCAAAGTCCTGTTCTTACCTGTGAGTGCTTTGATTACATGTATGTGCTACTATGCCCAGCATAACATTTTAAGGCTTAAAAAAAACTAAGAACGAAAACTTCTGGAGCTTTTTTTGGCTGCTGTCTCTATGGTCTAAATGCTCCATCACTGTGTTACAAAAACGTTGAACAAATGAAAGATTTGATTTCACAGTACGGTGAAAGGATGCCAAAATGTCAAGATCCAGAAGAATGCGGGTCATGTGAAGTTCAAAGTTCATTGCAGCAGAAACCTATGCCTTGATCATTACAGTCAGGGAAGCTGAATCAGATAATGAAGGGGCTGAAATAAAACACATCCTCATTTGTATTGAATTAAAATCCTACAATGTAAAAAAAATCTGTTCGTATAGCTTGAGTGTTAATTGGAAGTAATAAGTTATTTAAAAATTATTTCAAATTATGTTTAATTGTGTACAAATAAGCAAGATGGTCATCTCCAGTCAGCATAAACTGGTCTCCAATCTGGGATACTTGTGGTTGACATAAATGAAAGTTACTAGTTAATACTCAAATCTAGTGAACAGGCTTGAACCACATCTCAAATATAATTATGTTCTATATTATATATTTTGTTTTAGAAATCTGAATTGAGTGCACTCAGAATAAGTACAGAAAATTTGTTACATGTGTAACAAATACATTGGGAGACTACTTAAGAGGTAGGGTGCATGCCCTTTTATGTTTGTAGTTCTGATTGCAATTTCAGACATAAGTATTAAGATGCTGTGGTTGTATTAGTTAACTTGGTATTACTGTGGGCAACTATCTGATAGAACCAATTTAAGGCTGTACATACTTATTTTAGATCATAATTTCATATAGTCAAGTTACTTGACCCCCCTGACCATGAGCAGATCATGGTTGTCAGAAGCGCTTTTTATTTAACTTCTAGATAGGAAACAGCAAAGAAATGGCTCAATATCAGGTTTATTCTTTAATTATGTCTAACAGTGACATACATTTAAAATGAAAATAGTCCTTCCTGAAGTTTATATCACCTCTAAATTATTGTCACAATCTGAGACCCAAGCATCCAACACAAGCCTTTGGGCAACATTTCAGATTCAAATAAGAATATACAGTTTTCATATTAAACAACTACCCCATTCATATTTTGTTAAGTATATCATGTTCATATAGAGTTGTATGGGTATTTTTATAAAACTATTCGATTGAAACTGAAGCGCTATCCACTGCCCCAAGAAGGTGACTGATAATGTTTTTACAATGTTTAACCAACATATCAGCAATTAATGTTGAAATGTAGAAATCTGATACGCAAGTGTTTATACTTGACATCTGAATTAAAGCACTTTTGGTCAACAATTCTTGTTTCATTTTTAATTTTTTTTTACATTTTTAGTTAAGATAATTATATCACATATCCCACTATCCTTTTCTTCCTCCAGGCCCTCCCTCCAATGTTCCCTCCCTCAAGTGATAGCCTCTTTCATTATTACAGTTACATGTATAGCTACAAATACATAAATACAGCCCACTGGGTTAATTTTTTTTTGTATGTGTGTGTGTGTATATGTGGTTTCAGGCTGACTACTTTCTAGTGGATGAACAGTCATGTGAATCCTATTGAACTCTTGTAAAGAGTAAAGACCACTAACCCATTTTTTTTTGGTTGAATTAAGCAAGCTTTATTTTCTGTCAGAGCTATCTCCCTAAAGCAGGGTTTAAGAGACTAGCACAGAATATAGGATAAATTTTTTTATAGTCCCCAAACTGCAAGGCTAGGGGGTTTCCAAGTGTTTTTAGTTATGTAGGAACTTGGCAGAATATCTACATTTGGTAGAGCATCTTATCAGAGTAAAAGTCAGGGTATAGGGTGTAGAACATGTCAAATTCCAGAAAATGGGTAAACAGGAATGAACTTATTTTTACCATTTAACAAGGTGCTTCTAATCTTAAGAAATGTCAGGCTGGTCTATCATTCCCCCATTGTCTTATGTGTTTCTTTCAAGTCCTTGCTAGGGAATGGTTATTTCTATCTATTGTATGGGCTAATAGTGCCAGCAGAGGACAAGTATTTTGGCAGCATATATATCCTGTCCCATAGACTCTAGCTGGCTGCATCTCATTGTGACTGCTATTCTTGGTGGCCATAATTTGGCATTGGCATCTCTAAAATTGGTGGGGTCCCTTATTGCAACTGGGATGCATTTTTGTTGTCAGCTTCTCCTGGGATATTTTAGGAAATTCAATCCTGTCATATATATATATATATATGTATAGTGCCAAGCTTCAGTGGCTCTCCATGACTCATGTCTTTAAAACCAGTACCATCTGGGTGACTCATATTACAATGTTTGCCAGAAAAAGGTAAATTTATATATATATGTATATATATATATGTATATATATACACACACACACATATATATATATATATACATATATATGTATATATATGTACATGGAGGTTCAGCTTTAATATTTTATTAAACAAGTATTGTTTTTTTTTTTTAAAGATTTATTTATTATGTATACAGTGTTCTGCTTGCATGTATCCCTTCAGGCCAGAAGAGGGCACCAGATCTCATTACAGATGGTTGTGAGCCACCATGTGGTCACTGGGAGTTGAACTCAGGACCTCTAGAAGAACAGCCAGTGCTCTTAACCGCTGAGCCATCTCTCCAGCCCAAGTATTGTTTAATATGAATAGAGGTAGCTAAACTGGTTAGTTGAAAGATTATAGGAACTTGGTGTTGGACCTGTCCTTGGAGATTGGTTTCTTCAATACCCCCCAACCCCACCCCAAGAATTTTTGTTATATAGTACAACCATATTTTTTAATTGGGGACAGGATTTTCAGCTAGGAGATATTCTTCTGTCATAGAGTAACAAAATTAAGTGGCTTACCAACATAGGACAGAAAATTGAAAAAAAAAACATGCTTGAGTCTAGAGGTGAGGAGAAGCCTTATCCAACTCTAGAGCCAGACTTAAGCCCACTTAAACAGTTCTTACCACCAAGTTATAAGTGCTCCTATTTCACCATTAGAGATATCTTGCCATGCTGGCCATCATGGCTCATGAGCATCACAATTGGGTAGGACTAAAATAATTGCTTCCCTCCTTCGCCAGTTTACATAGTACTTTCTGGTACTGTGGAAGGTAGACTGCAGGAAGGAAGCTTTCAAGTTAGATCCAAGTTAAATAATCTGAGTCTTGTGCCCTAAGCATGCTCAACAGGAGGGAAATCACACCTGGTACTAGAAATCTAGCTAACTACCTAGGGCTAGTGACCTTAGAAGAGAATCTATTGCTGCTACTTTGCTAGACCAATATAATTCAACTAATCTGCTTAATGAAATGCAGCCTCTGTAATTATTTTCCTTTTGTTCCTATTCCCATCTCTAAATAGGGCAGAAAGGAAAATAGTACCATATGATATAAATTTCGTATAGCTAATGAGCATGTGCATTTTTTCTCATTGATACACTGCTTGAATGTGTTTGCCAATAACTTAAGAAAACAATCATGCCCTCTCCCACCCAGAGAGTCTTGCCACTAGGACCCAGGCCCTGGGACACAGCCAATTCCCTGGAACCCCCACCCAACTCTGCCCCAGTTGCCGGCCAGCAGGGAAAACTCCTACAGGAAGGCCCCCCCCCAACAAAACCTCCCATCAGACTGGAGACTGGTCCTGCAATCTACAAGTTCCATGCCCTGCCCCAATACCCATCTTCCTGTGACCCCAGTAACTTCCTGAGACATGGAAACTAAACTCTCATTGGACCAAGACCTCTCATTGGACCAAGAGTAACTTGCTGAGACAGGGAATCTGCCAGCCTTCATTGGACTAAGAGTAGCTTTCTGAGACATAGAATCTGTTAGCTCATATTGGACCAAGAGAGGTTTCCTGAGACACAGAATCTGACAGCTCTGACTGGACCAAGAGCCCTGATAAGACCAAGAGCAGCTCCATGAATCACAGAATCAGCTAGCTTGGATTGGTCCAAGAGCAGCTCCCTGAGTTACAGAATCTGCCAGCTCCAATTAGACCAAGAGCTAAGATTGGACCCAGAGGGGCCCCCTGAGACACAGACACAACAAGCACAGAGTGGACCAATAGCAACTCGCTCAGACACAGGCACCCCTTTCACCTGTTAAAGGAGGAGATGGACAGACATCAATGCAAAAATACATACAACAACATAAAGAGCAATATGGCATCACCAGAATCTACTCCAACAGAAAGACCTGAACATCACAATGTAGAAGCAGAAGAAAGCGACCTTTAAAATAGCTTCATGAAGATGCTAGAAGCCTTTCAAGAAAAAATGAAAAATGAAATTGAGGAAAAGACAAACAAAAGAGTGGAAGAAATCAATAAAGAAATTGAGGAAAAAAGACAAACCAGAAAAAGCAAACACGTGAGGGAAACAGTTCAAGACATGAAAAGGGAAATAGAAGTGAACAATGAAGAAGACACAAAATGCTGGAAACAGAAAAGCTGAGTAAATGAACAGGAAACACAGATGCAAGCATAATCAACAAAATGTAAGAGATGGAAGAAAGAATTTCTGGCATAGAGGATACAGTAGAGAAAATAGATTCATCAGTCAAAGAAAACACCAAAGCCAAAAAACATCATAACACAAAATGTCCAGGAAATCTGGGACACCATGAAAAGGCTAAACCTAAGAAGAATAGGGATAGGGGACGGAGAAGAATACCAACTCAAAGGCACAGAAAATATATTCAACAAGATCATAGAAGAAAACTTTCCCAACTTAAAGAGGGAAATACCTATGAAGATACAAGAAGCCTATAGAACACCTAATAGACTAGACCCCCCCCAAGTCCCCTCACCACATAATAATCAAACCACTAAACATACAGAATAAAGAAAGAATATTAAGAGCAGCAAAGGAAAAAGGCCAAGTGACTTATAAAGGCAGACCCATCAGAATAACACCTTACTTCTCAATGGAGATTTTGAAGCCAGAAGGACCTGGACAGATGTGATGCAGACACTAAGAGACCAAGGATATCAGCCTAGACTAATATACTCAACAAAACTTTCAGTCATCATAGATAGAGTGAACAAGACTTTCCAAGACAAAACCAGATTTAAACAATACCTATCCACAAATCCAGCCCTACAGAAAGCACTAGAAGAAAAATTCCAACCTAACGATGTCAGATGTACCCATGAAAACACAGGCTGATTCACTTTCTATCCTTACTTATATCACTAACAGAGAATTATCTTATAATGTCTTTCAAATTTATATACTTTACATCTCTTAGTGACTTTTTTTCTGAAATTCTTAACAAGGAAAACTATATCTAATCTTCCACTCACTATAAGTATAACTATCTAATCTTCAACTCCCTCAGAGACCCAAGAAGGAAATAATATTACCAAAAAATCAAACAAAACAAAACAAAAAACAAACAAACAAAAGCACAGGAAGTGCACGCAAGTGGCTTCCAAAAAAAATTGTGATTTGACAGAAACAGCCAGCTGCCTGGACAGTCACCTGAGGTTTCTCTGCAATGTTGGGGCATCATCTTCTACTTATAGGCTTAGCGTATCTGACAGGTTCATTTGTGAAGTAAGATGTACACAAGGTCTACAGTTGGAGCTCATATTTGGTGAGAGTAGTTCATGTACCAGTCACCTGAATTCCACTAGTGTCCTATCATGATTCAGGATTTTAAATTCTGGAAATTGTTGATGTCCATTCTTCTTGGCTTGTGGGTGGCTTCATCTTGTATCCTGTTCTCTGCATCCCATTCTTTTTGGCTTGTGGGTGGCTTCATCTCTTTTATTAAATGACAGTCTACCATTGAGAGGTTAGACTCCATCAGCTTAGTTACTCTTTCAAAAATAACTGTTTCAGCTACTGTTCCACTGCACATCAGAATCTACTGTAACACTGCCTGTTCAGTTGCCTTTGAAGAAAGGGGCACTGTACCTTTTCTGGATTGCAAAGGCCATATTGTCCTGGCCTCAGAGGGTGCCTGTTGCTAAAGCTACAAACACACTTGTCTTGACAAGAATCAGTAGTCCTTTGTTTCTTGTTCTGTCTGTCCATTTTGCCCTGTTTGTCAGCAGTTGATTGCCCATATCTTCTCTGAAGTAGATTGGTGCTGCCAGGAGCTGACATGTCTCATAGTCATAAAAAAAGAAAAAATTTCTAAGTTACTAAAACATTTTAAATGCCATATTCTGTAGATCTCTGAAGGGTTTGAAGATGACCTGTCTATCTAAAATACCTCTGCTTAACCTTGAAAACATGTCTAATATGACTACAAGTTCTATTGTAATGTCTAACTACTAACTTTCATTTCTTTATATCCTAATAGTTGGTAATAATAACATTCAAGGATTAGCAAATTGCATTACATTGTTAAATGAATTGTATAAGTACAATATCTTGAACAAGATTAGAAATATATGTACAGCATTTTTAAACAATCTCAATCTCAATATATGTAATATGTATACAATATACAAAAATCCAATCCAATGTAAGTATTTAAAACTAGTAATTTTCTTTTAAAAGTTATTCAATAATCTATCTTTTTATCTATATTGTATCTATATCTTCTCTTTACTTTTCAGAGTAGATTCAATAATCTACCCTCTATCCTATCATTTCTATATATTTTTTTTTTAAGACAAGAACCTTAAATCTAATCTCCTTTGCTATACCTTTTCCTAACCCTTAACAACAACTTGTAACCAACCCTCCTAAACAATGAAAATTATCCCAGACCCAAAACCCATTAAAAGACCAAAAACCACCCACCCCATACCACCTTTTTGGGAATGTGAGCATCATGTTATTAAAATTGCTTTCTGCTGGTTATGGGAAAAGGCATCTTTATTCTGAAAAGAAAAAATTTGGGTTAGTTGTCAAATTCTAGGAAAGGTAGGTATATTCTTTGTTGTCCAGTCTGTGCATAATGCCAAAGTTCAGGGTTTATCTCAAGTCCTTATTCAAGTAGTTTGTGAAACTGGATCATCTCAGCTAGCCAAATCAAAATTGAACAGTTTGTAGTCCAAAGCTGATCTGTAGGTGATGTTTGTCAGCTTAGTGGTATTATTGTCCACATGAAATTGTTGTTGTGGGGCCCCACCATCTTTCAGGAGACTTCAAATTTGATTTTAGGCCTGGTCATGATTTCCTGCAGAAAACTGATAGAGACTCGAACACAAAGACATGCATAGGCAGCTAATTGAAGCCTTTTTCCTAGAATTAGTTAGTACTCTATATGACCATTGATATCTTAACAAAGTTTAATATATACATACATATATATATATATATATATCTTGTAAATTTTGATATAAAATTCATACCTTAAGAAAAGTTTAAAGAATCAGAATAGAATCAAAGAATTGAGATTAGTAGTAATAGAATAGTCCCTTCATTTTTTTTTCTCCTGTCCCATGTCAGAAGATGGCTTTCTTCTGGCATGATACAGGGAGTTTGCATTTTTCTTTTAACAACTTGGATGTTTCCTGTACAGTGGGAGGCAAAATCCATTCATCTCTCTTTATAAGATCAATTCAATCGCTTTTGGGATATTTGCTGTTAATCTCTCCTCAAAAAATTACTGCAAGCTTATTGCCAAGGTTCACTTTCTGCCCATAATTTTTCAATGTTCTCCTTAGCTAAAGGTATGACAATTTCTGTTGGGTCTATTCCTGCTATTTGACAGTCTCAATTTTTATTTCAAAATCAAGTCAGAGATTTTTTTCCACATAGGTTTTTAATTTTTTACTCTATTTGGTAAAAATATCCATTCCAATATAACATCTAACCTCTGCATTAAAATTCCTGTAGGAGAATGCCTAGAGGGTGAAATAACCAAAATGCAATCCAGCTTTGGATCAATACGATCCATATGTCCTTCCTGTACTTTCTTTCTACCAAGGCCAATTCTTTTCAGCTTCAGGTGATAATTCACTTGGACTATTTAAGTCCTTGTCACCTTCTAGGGTTTTGAACAAATTATTCAGTTCATCATTTTTTATGCCAACAATCGTTCATAGATGAGAAATGTCTCCAAATAATCTTTGAAAGTCATTGAGTCTGTAATTGTACCTAATTTGTACCTTTTGTGGTCTAATTTTTGTAGACACATTTTATATCCTAAATAATTAATTGACATCTCTAAACCAATTGAGAATTATTCACACAGTCGGCACTGTGAAGGCAAATCTTTCTCTGTCTTTTTCTTGTAAGGATATTGAAAAGAAACAGTCTTTTAAATCAATAATCATAAGAGGCCATTCTTTAGGTAACAGAGTAGGCAAAGGATTTCCGGATTGTAGAGAGCCCATTGGCTGAATTACTTTGTTAATTGCTCTAAGGTCTGTTACCATTCCACATTTACCATATTTCTTTTTAATAACAAATACAGGAGAATTTCAAGTGTCAGTTGATTCTTCAATATGTGGAGCATTTAACTGTTATTCTACCAGCTCTTCTAAAGCCTGGAGTTTTTCTGTTGTTAAAGGCCATTGCTGAACCCATACAGGCTTGTCTGTTAACCATTTTAAAGGTAGAGCTGTTGGTGTCTTTGGGAGATCATCAGTTGTTGTGCCCTGTTCTTGTACAATCTGGATGGCTGGTGACTACTCATTAGAATAATACCTTCTAATATTTCTCTCAGAAACATGTGTTAGTTTATGATTTGTTTCTGAGGTTGGAGGGATGTTAATCTGAGTATTCCATTGTTGTAACAAATCTTATCCCCACAAATTCATAGCTTTGTTAGCCACATATGGCTTTAATTTTCCTTTCTGTCCTTCTGGACCTATACATTCAAGCCACCTTGCACTCTGTTTCACTTGAGATAATGTTTCAATCCCTAACAGCTTAATGTTTACATCCTGAAGAAGCCAAGCTGGATGCCAAAATTCTGGTGCAATTATGGTCACATCAGTACCTGTGTCTACTAAACCAGATAACAAAACATCATTTATTCTTATTGTTAATTTTGGTCTTTGTTCATTTATAGAAGTTTGCCAAAAAATTTGCTTTATGGTTTCTCCTGAATTTTCTATTCTCTCTTCCTCAGCTTTTCTATCACCCTGAGCAGCCTGGTTTATTCCAATAGGCATTTGGTTATTTAATTGCTCTGAGTAGGGATTTCTTCTATGATGGCAGGGAATGTCTGAACTGGATTTGCTGTGGGGGCCTGCCTGAGGCCCCTCTGGGAGTTTCCTGAGGACCAAGGCAAAGGATTACCTTGTTTGTCCTTTGTTGATCTACATTCATTGGTCCAATGTTTACTTTTACCACACCTTCTGCATACTCCTGAAGGAAGGGGCATTCTGTTGCCGTTGCTTCTTGAAGAAACATTGTTTCTAGGAATGCCCTGTTTACAGTCCTTTTTCAAATGCCCTTGATTTCCACATCTAAAGCATCTCACATTCCTCAAACCTTTTGAAATTGCTTCTCCTATCCACATATCATCATGGCCATGAGACTCAACATTAATTGTGTCTCTGATCCAGTCCTCCATGGGTACAGATCTTGCCTTTAACAGCCTGATTATTCTCTTGCATGCTTCATTCATGTTCTCAAAAGCCAAAGATTTGATTATTATCTGGCTAGTGCCTGAATTCGGGACCATTCTATTTACTGCTGAAGACAGTCTTTGTAAGAAATCTGTGAAGGATTCTTTTGGGCACTGTATAACTTTTGTGAATGACTCAATTTTCTTTCCTGCTTCCTCAAGTCTGTCCCATGCATTCATGACTGCCATGTGACATAGAATTAAGGTTTGTTTATCATATAAACATTTTTCAGCATATTGGCCTTCTCCAAGAAGCTGATCCTGGGAAATTTCTACACCTCTAGCCCTCCTTTGACTTTCTATGTTTTTAGCTTCATATTGCTACCACATGCACCACTGGAGTTGTGCTCCAGATTCCAGGACAGCAGTTACCAATTCTTTCCAGTCTTGAGGGATAATCCTATTACAAGTTGACCAGGAGTTTAACATTTGCTTTACAAATGGGGAATACATGCCATAAGATGCTGTTGCCTCCTTAAACCTTTAAAAATTTTTTTTACTTTATAATTTAATTTAATTTTACATATCAGCCACAGATTCCGCTGTCTTCCCTCCTCCCATCTCCCTGCCCTCCCCCCAATCCACCCCCATTCCCATATCCTCCAGGGCAAGGACTCCCCTGAGGATTCAGCTCAGCCTTGTAGATTCTGTCGAGGCAGGTCCAGTCCCCTCCTCCCTTTTTACCCAGGCTGAGCAAAGTGTTCCAGCATAGACACCAGGCTCCAAAAAGCCAGCTCATGCACTAAGGACAGGTCCTTGTCCCACTGCCTGGTGGCCTCCCAAACAGTTCAAGCTAATTGACTGTCTCACTTATCCAGAGGGCCTGATCCAGTTGGGGACTCCTCAGCTATTGGTTCATAGTTTTTGTGTTTCCACTAGTTTGGCTATTTGTCCCTGTGCTTTTTCCAATCATGGTCTCAATATCTCTTGCTCATACCATCCCTCCTCTTTCCCGATGACTGGAGCTCCACCTGGGGCCTGGCTGTGGATCTCTGCATCTGCTTCCATCAGTCATTGGATGAAAGTTCTACCATGACAGTTATGGTATTCAGCCATCTGATCACCAGAGTAGGTCAGTTCGGGCTTTCTCTCGACCATTACCAGTTCTATTGTGGAGGTATCTTTGTGGATTTCTGGGGACCTCTCTAGCACTTTGCTTCTTCCTATTCCCATGAGGTCTTCATTTATTATGGTCTCTCTTTCCTTTTTCTCCTCTGTTCTTAATCCAGCTGGGATCTTCCACTCCCCTAAGCTCTCTTTCCCCTGACACTTGCCCTTTATTAGCCCCCCTCATGTCTAATTTGCTCATGTAGATCTCATCCATTTCTCTGTTGTTGGGTGATCCCTGTGTCTTTCTTAGGGTACTCTTTACTAGGTAACATCATTGGAGTTGTGAGTAGCACTCTGGTCATCCTTTGTTTTACATCTAGTATCCACTTATGAGTAAGTACATACCATGTTTGTCTTTCTGAGTCTGGGTTACCTCACTCAGGATATTTTCTAGTTCCATTCATTTGCCTGCAAACCTCATGAAGTCATTGTTTTTCTCTGCTGAGTAGTACTCCATTGTGTATATGTACCACATTTTATTTATTCATTCTTCACTTGAAGGGCATCTAGGTTGTTTCCAGGTTCTGGCTATTACAAACAATGCTGCTGTGAACATAGCTGAGCATGTGCCCTTGTGGTATGATTGAGCATTCTTTGGGAATATGCCCAAGAGTGGTATAGCTGGGTCTTGGGGGAGATTGATTCCCAATTTTCTAAGAAAGCACCATATTGATTTCCAAAATGGTTGTACAAGCTTGCATTACCACTAACAGTGTAGGAGAGTTCCCCTTGCTCCATATCCTCTCCAGCATAAGCTGTCTTCAGTGTTTTTGATCTTAGCCATTCTGACAGGTATAAGATGGTATCTCAGAGTCATTTTGATTTTCATTTCTCTGATAATTAAGGATGTTGAGCAATTTCTTAAATGTCTTTCAGCAGCTGGGTGGTGGTGGCACACACCTTTAATCCCAGCACTTGGGAGGCAGAGCCAGGCAGACCTATGTGAGTTTGAGGCCAGCCTGGTCAACAAATCGAGTTCCAGGAAAGGTGCAATGCTACACAGAGAAACCCTGTCTTGAAAACAAACAAACAAACAAACAAACAAACAAACAAACAAACAAACAAACAAACAATGTCTTTCAGCCATTTGATCTTCTGTTGAGAATTCTCTGTTTAGCTCTATAGCCCATTTCTTAATTGAACTGTTGGGCATTTTTATGTCTAATTTCTTGAGTTCTTTATATATTCTGGATATCAGCCCTCTGTCAGATGTTAGGTTGATGAAGATTTTTTTCCTATACTGTAGGCTGTCACTTTGTCTTGTTGACCGTGTCCTTTGCTCTACGAAAGCTTCTCAGTTTCAAGAGGTCCCATTGATTAATTGTTTCTCTCAGTGTCTGTGCTACTGGTGTTATACTTAGGAAGTTATCTTCCATGCCAATGCGTTCAAGACTACTTCCTACTTTCTCTTCTATCAGGTTCAGAGTAAGTGGATTTATGTTGAGGTCTTTGATCCACTTGGACTTAAGTTTTGTGCACGGTGACAGATATGGATCTGTTTGAAGCCTTCTACATGTTGACATCCAGTTATGCCAGCACCATTTGTTGAAGATGCTTTCTTTTTTCCATTGTACAGTTTTGGCTTCTTTGTCAAAAATTATATGTTCATAGGTGTGCAGATTAATGTCAGGGTCTTTAGTTTGGTTCCGTTGGTCCACATGTTGATTTTAAATCCAGCACCAAGCTGTTTTTATTACTGTAGCTCTATAGTAGAGCTCAAGGTCAGGGATTGTTGATGCCTCCAGAGGTTGTTTTATTGTACAGGATTCTTTTGGCTATCCTGGGTTTTTTGTTTTTCCATATGAAATTGAGTATTTTTCTTTCCAAGTGTGTGAAGAATTGTGTTCGTATTTTGATGGGGATTGCATTGAATCTGTAGATTGCATTTGGTAAGATTGCTATTTTTACTATGTTAATCCTACTATCCATGAGCAGGGGAGATCTTTCCATTTTCTGACAGATTCTTCAATTTCTTTTTTTCAGGGACTTAAAAGTTATTGTCATACAGGTTCTTCAATTGCTTAGTTAGAGTTACCCCAAGGAATTTTATATCATTTGTGGCTATTGTAAAGGGTGATGTATCTCTGATTTCCTTCTCAGCCTGTTTGTCAATTGTATATAGGCGAGCTACTGATTTTTTTGAGTTAATCTTGTATCCTGCTACATTGCTAAAGGTGTTTATAAGCTGTATGAGTTCCTTGTTAGATTTTTTGGGGTCACTCATGTATACTATCATGTCATCTGCAAATATTGAAAGCTTGTTTTCTTCCTTTCCATTTTGTATCCACTTGATCTCTGTATGTTGTCTTATTGCTCTGGCTAGATCTTCAAGTACAGTGTTCAATAAGTATGGGGAGAGCCGACAGCCTTGTCTTTTCCTGATTTTCATGGAATCTCTTTGATTTTTCTCTCCATTTAATTTCCTAAAACTTCTTAAATCTAACATTTCAACTGGAGTCCAGTTAGTTTTTACATGTACTTGATCAGGTAGCTGCTGTACGATTACCAGATAAATTAAGTTTGATTGTTTGGAATCAGGCTTTCTTTCTGTAACCTTATGGTCCAATCCTGAAATAATTTCACCTTTCAATTCTTCTGTCTGAGTCTGAATTTCTCTATAACTAATTTTTAACAGGTTTTCCTAAGGCTTTTTATCCTGGCACTTAAATTGACTATCTTTTTAAATTGTTAAATAAGGATAAGTAAACTAATAATATGCACAATTGATGTTATGTACATTCCATCAATGTTAATCCTCTTATATAATTGTTTCATTATCAGATTGCCTAATGTTTTATCAAATAAAGACCAATTGCCTTCTATTGTAAAGACATTACCTTTTTTTTTTAATTTGGAAAAAATTTTCTCCTTTAAATATTTTCTCCCTCTCTGATATCTGATATCTTAATTGACTTACCAAGTCTGCATAGACCGGTAGAAGTCTGAGGGAATTTCAAAATGGCTACCTAGCATGGTTGTGGGGAGGGAGAAAGGGAGGAAGGGAATAAGGGAGGGAGGGAGGAAGTGAGAGAGAGACAGAGAGAGACACACACACACACACACACAGAGAGAGAGAGAGAGAGAGAGAGAGAGAGAGAGAGAGAGAGAGAGAGAAAGTAATCAAGTGCCTACTGTCTACCAGGAGAAGAGAAAAAAGCTATGTGCCATGTGTTCCAGCTTGAGCCAATTCGAGGCCTGAGCTCCAGCTTTCTTAAGCTCCGACCAGGTGAGTTTGTGATCTGGCTACAAGCATCTCCAGCTTCGTGTAGCTGCTGCAGCTACGACTGAGTGCAGCTCTGACCATGTGCAGCCAGACCTGACTGATTATAGCTCTGGCCAAGCCTGGGGCCTGTAAACTCTGCTTGAGCAGGGGCCTGTAACCCCTGGCTGAGCAGTGTCCCCTAACCACCAATGGTTTTTAATGAATTCTTGCCACGTTGGGCACCAAATGTAGACTAATTTCTAAACAGTTTTTTAAATTAAGAAACACAGAGCCAAATATAGAGTTAAAGCCTAAGAGATCAAAGCAAGTGCCATGACTCCCTTTAGCTTACCACTCACTGTTGTCCTTCCCCTGAGAGAGACCTTCATCCTGTGTGTCTTGCATTTTATTGCTTTTCTGTTCTGCCTTCTCATTGGCTCTAAGCCCAGCCACATGACTTCCTTGTCACTGCCTGTCTATACAGACCTCCTGGTCTCTATGGTTGGTACTGGGAATAAAGACTCAAGAGTCACCATGCTTGGCTGTGTCCTTGACAACACAGAGACTCTGCCTGCTATGTGATTGGATTAAGGGCATGGACTACCACCACTTGACTTCTATTCCTGGCTTGCTAATGACCTCTGATCTCCAGGCAGACTTTATTAACATACAGATAAAATCACATTTCAGCAGAATTAAAGTATCACCACAGTTCCTTAATATCAATGGACTTAATTCACCTATAAAAAGACACAGGCTAACAGAATGGATACGAAATCAGGACCCATCCTTCTGCTGCATACAAGAAACACACCTCAACTTTAAAGACAGACACTAACTACCCTCAGAGTAAAAGGCTCGGAAAAAGACTTTCCAATCAAATGGTATTAAGAAGCAAGCTAGTGTAGCTATTGTAGGGAAAAGGGGCTGACTAAAGAAATCCACCCTGATCCTGGAGCCCAGAACTAGGGAAACATAGCTTAGGGCAGAAAGAAACACAGTTTGGTCCAGTCAGATCAGAGGCATCTCTGTCCCTGGCCAACTGACTTGTGAAACCAACCAATCACAGAGCAGGATAGTAGAACCCATGGTTGACTCCACCCCCAAGACTTCCTGTGTAAACCGCCCTGCCTAGTCAGAAAAAAAACGGCTGTTCTCTCCACCCTGGTAGAGGCAGTTACTTTCCTGGACTCCTCCTTCCCAAATAAATCTCTTTCTCAAAAGAGTTTTTTGGGTATGAAGGTCTTCATTCACCAGTGTAGAGAAGATCCTTGCTGAGAAATCCCCCAGTGGACAAAATAAGGGAGAGCTGAAACAGCAGAGCAAGGAGGAGCTGAACAGAAGATCTTTGCTGAGATGTCCTTCAGTGGATGGATAGACAGATGATAGATAGATAGATAGCTAGATAGCTAATAAATAACACCTTTCTCCAGAGCCAGAGGAGAATGCTACATTTCTGTAGGGGTTTTCCCTTTTGCAGAGTGAAGCAAAAGAAGCAGCATCTTAGGCTGGAGACGCAGAGCTCTGCTAGGAAGTCCCCTTAAGTGGGGCCTGAGCAAAGCTCAGTTGTAGAGGTTCTCCAGGAGAGGAGCAGGATTGCTATATCCTGTGGGGAGACCATTTCCCATCACACTAGGTATACGTTGACTTTCCTGAAGAGTCAGGATACCCTTCCCTGATGAAGCAATTCTAGGCCTGACTCTCCTGAGAAGTCAGAAAAAATTCCCTTCCAGGGTTGGGCTGCTTCTTTGCAGTTCCAGCTGTCAGGGCTGTGCTAAACAGCTCTAGGTGTCTGTGATACCTTCAGGGCAGAGTTGTTGTTCTGAGCAGCTTGAGGTGTCCAGGATACCTTGCCCTCCAGGGTTGAACTATCTTTTTGCAGTTCAGCCATCAGAGCTGTCCTAAGCAGTTCGAGGTGTTGCCTGACTTTGCACGTAGTCAGGACACCTTTCCCCAGAGTTGTTGCAACCAACTTACCTACATTTTTGGTGCCAAAACCCAGCACACCAAATCCATAGAGCTGCAAAACTCATGTTTTGCAACCAGTTTTCTAACATTTTTGTTGCCGAAACCCAGGACATCAAATTCACAGAGTTGCAAAACTCAAACGATTTACAACAGTTTACTAACAGCTATCCTAGTATCTAACAAAATAGACTTCAAACTAAAATCAATCAAAAGAGATCAAGAAGGGCATTACATACTCATCACAGGAAATATCCACCAAGATGAAGTTTCAATTATGAATATTTATGCCCCAAATACAAGGGCACCCACATATGTAAAAGAAACATTACTGAAGTTTAAATTACATATCAAACCCCACACATTAATAGTGGGAGATTTCAACACCCCACTTTACCATTAGAAAGATCTGCCAGCTCGAAACTTAACAGAGAAATAGGGACCTAACAGATGTTTTGACTCAAATGGAATTAATATCTACAGAACATTCCCCTCTAAGAAAAATGAATATATCTTCTTCTCAGCACTCCATGGAACCTTCTCTAAAATCGACCACATAGTCACAAAGCAAATCTCAACAAATGCAAAAAAGTTGGAATAACCTGTATTCTATCGGACCACTATGGCTTAAAGTTAGATTTAAACAACAACAAAAATTACAGAAGCCTAGAATATCATGGAAACTGAATAATGGTCAACTGAGTCACCAATGGGTCAAGAAATAAATAAATAAAGAAATTAAAGATTTCCTAGAATTCAATGAAAATGAATGTACGACATACCCAAATTTATGGGACACTATGAAAGCAGAGCTAAGAGGAAAATTCATAGTACTAAATGCCCATGTGAAGAAGTTGGAGAAATCTCACATTAGTGACTGAACAGCACACCTAAAAGCTCTAGAACAAAAAAAGCAAACTCATCCAGGAGAAATAGATGCCAGTAAATAATCAAATTGAGGGATGAAATCAATAAGATAGAAACAAGGAGAAAAATACAAAGAATCAATGAAAAAAAGAGTTGGTTCTCTGAGAAACTCAACAAGATAGACAAGCCCTTATCTAAAATAACCAAAAGGCAGAGAGAGAGAGAGAGAGAGAGAGAGAGAGAGAGAGAGAGAGAGAGAGAGAAAGAATCCAAATTAACAAAATCAGAAATGAAAAGGAGACATAACAACAGATAATGAGGAAATTTAGAGAATCATCAGGTCATACTTCAAAAACCCGTATTCCACAAAACTAGACAATCTAAAAGAACAATTTTTTTGATAGGTAACCCATACCAAATCTAAATCAAGACCAGATAAACAATTTAAATAGACCAATAACCCCTAAGTAAATAGAAACAGTCATTAAAATCTCCCAACCAAAAAAAAAAAATGCCAGGACCAGATGGTTTCAATAAAGAATTCTACCAGATCTTCAAAGAAGAGATAATACCAATACTCTTCAAATTGTTCCACACAGTAGAAACAGAAAGAACGTTACAAAACTCCTTCTATGAGGCTACAATTACTCTGATTCCCAAGCTAAAGATGCAACAAAGAAAGAGAATGACCAATCTCTCTCATGAACATAGATGGAAAAATATTTAATAAAATATTGGCAAACCAATTCCAAGAACAAAGCAAAAAAATTACCCACCATATTCAGTTAGGCTTCATCCCAAGATTCAAGGATGGTTTAACATATGAAAATCTGTCATTGTAATACACCATATAGACAACTTGAAAGAAAAAAAAACCACATGATCATTTTATTAACTGCTGAAAAGGCCTTTGACAACATTCAACCCCCCTTCATGATAAAGATCTTGGAGAGATCACGAATACAATGAACATACCTAAACATAATAAAGGTGATTTACAGCAAGCCAACAGGCAACATCAAATTAAGTGGAGAGAAACTCAAAGTGATTCCATGAAAATCAGGAGCAAGACAAGGCTCTCTGCTCTCCCCATATTTATTCAATATATTACTTGAAGTTCTAGCTAGTGCAATAAGACAACAAAAGGAGATCAAGGGGATACAAATTGGAAAGGAAGAAGACAAGTTTTCACTCTTTGCAGATGATATAATGTACATAAGAGACTCCAAAAACTCTACCAGGGAACTCCTACAGCTGATAAACACCTTCAGTAATGTTGCAGGATGCAAGATTAACTAAAAAAAAGTCAGTAGCTCTCTTATACACAAATAATAAATGGGATGGGAAAGAAATCAGAGAAACATCACTCTTTACAATAAGCCACAAATAATATAAAATACCTTGGGAGAAATTCTAACTAAGCAAGTGAAAGACCTGTATGACAAGAACTTTAAGTTGCTGAAAAAAGAAATTGAAGAAGATATGAGAAAATGGAAAGATCTCCCCTGCTCATGGATAGGTAGGATTAACATAGTAAAAATGGCAATCTTACCAACACAATCTACAGATTCAACGCAATCCCCATCAAAATCCCAATACAATTTTTAACAGACCTGTAAAGAACAATACTCAACTTCATATGAAAAAACAAAAAACCCAGGATAGCTAAAAGACTCCTGTACAACAAAGCCACCTCTGAAAGTATCACCATCCCTGACATCAAGCTCTACTATAGAGCTATAGTAATAAAAACAGCTTGGTATTGTCATAAAAACCAACACGTGGACCAATGGAATCAAATTGAAGACCCTGACATTAACTCACACACCTATAAATACCTGATTTTTGATAAAGAAGCCAAAACTGTACAATGGAAAAAAGAAAGCATCTTCAACAAACAGTGCTGGCATAACTGGATGTCATGTAGAAGATTGCAAATAGATCCATATCTATCGCCATGCACAAGACTCAAGTCCAAGTAGATCAAAGACCTCAATATTAAACCAGTTATACTGAATCTGACAGAAGAAAAACACATTGGCACAGGAGACCACTTCCTAAATATAACACCAGTAACACAGACCCTGAGAACAACAGTTAATAGGACCTCCTGAAACTGAGATGCTTCTGTAAGGCAAAGGACACAGTAAATAAGACAAAAACGACAGCCTACAGAATGGGAAAAGATTTTCACTGACCCCCACATCTGACAGAGGGCTGATCTCCAAGATACATAAAGAACTCAAGAAACTAGACATCAAAATAATATACAATCCAATTTAAAAATGGACTATAGATCTAAAGAGAGAATTCTCAACAGAAGAATCTCAAAGAGCCAAAAGACATTTAAGGAATTGCTTAACATCCTTAGTTATCAGACAGAGGCAAATCAAAATGACTCTGAGATTCCATCTTACAGCTCTCAGAATGGCTAAGATCAAAAGCACTGCAGACAGCTAATGTTGGAGAGGATGTGGAGCTAGGGGAACACTCCTCCACTGTTGATCAGAGTGCAAACTTGTACAGCCACTTTGGAAATCAGTGTGTTGGTTTCTCAGAAGATTAGTAATCAATCTTCTTCAAGACCCAGCTTTAACACTCCTGGGCATATACCCAAGTAATGCTCAATTATTCTACAGGGACACATGCTCAACTATGTTCATAGCAGCATTATTCATAATAGCCAGAACCTGGAAACAACCTAGATGCCCTTCAACTAAAGAATGGATTAAGAAAATGTGATACATATACAGAATGGAGTACTATTCAGCAGAGAAAAACAATGACACCATGTAATTTGCAGGCAAATGGATGGATCTACAAAATATCATCCTGAGTGAGGTAACTCAGACTCAGAAGGACAAACATGGTATGTACCCATTTATAAGTGGATACTAGAAGTAAACAAATGATAACCAGACAATAATAACCCACAACTTCTGACAAGCTAGCTGACAAGGAAGACAAAAAGACAGATGCATGGATAGTCCTCAGATGGGGAAATAGATGAGACCTCCATGAGCAAAATGGGGGTGAGCGATGTGCATTGAAAGGTAGGGCATAGGGGATCAGAACATAAGGGAATGGGATGATCAAGCTGGATCAGGGATGAAGTCGGAAAGCAATGAAAAAGATACCATGATGGAGGGAGATATTATGTGGATAGAGAGAAACCCAGAGCTAAGGATGTTGCCAGGAATCCCCAAGTATGACCCTAGCTTAGACTACTAGAAATAGTGAAGAGGGTACCTGAACTGAACTGGCTTGTCCCAGTGATCAGACAGGTGAATGCCCTGTCATCACAGAGCTTTTCTCCAATGACTGATGGAGCCAGATGCAGAGATCCATAGCCAAATACCAGGCAGAGCTCCAGTAGTACAGTCGGAGAGAGAGAAGAGGGAGTCTATGAGCAAGTGCATCAGGATTATGATAGGGAAACCTGCAGAGATAACCAATGCAGAGACAACCAAACCAAACTAGTGAGAACTCATGAAAGTTAGATCAATGGCTGTGGAGCCTGCATTGGAATGGACTAGGTCCTCTGCATGGGAGACAATTATGGGAGCAGCTTGATTTACTTGGGGGACCTGCTGACGGTAGAATCAGAATCCATTCCTAGTGCATGAGGGGGCTTTTTGGAGCCCACTATCTGTGATAGGACACCTCGTTCAGCCTTGCGGCAGGGTGAAGGGCTTGGACTTGCCTCTACTGGATGTGGCTCCCTTTGGGAGGCCTTGCCTTATTGTTGGGGGGCAAAGGGGGTTGGTTGGGGGGGAAGGCTGGGGGTAGGGTGGGAGTAGGGAAGAGGGGGACCTCTGATTGCCGTGTCAAATTAAAAAAATTCTTCTTAAAAAATGAAAAAAAAAGAAAAGAAATATTGCCAATAAATGAGTTTGTGTTTTTTTAAAAAAGAAAGTATAAGACATTGATGTGGCCAAAATCAGTAGCACGATAAAGCCTGATGGAAGGAAAATCATGTATATGGCTGCCCCTAGATTATGATTTTCTAGATATTGCCAGGGAAATTGGGGTCTAAAATATGTATAGCAGATAATTTTACACAATATTTTTCCTATAAAGCATTTATTATTTCAGTTCATTTTATTTTCATCAAAATATTAATGTGCCATTTATGACATACTTGCTTTATGTTGCTCATCTATTCTAGGCATTGTTACCTGGACAAGACTTTCCCCATCCCACTGCATCATCTTTATTTCATCACACAATTTAAAATAAAATATTTAAAAAGCATCATTTTAAGTTTTTGAAACCATATTTATATTTATAATTTTGGAAATATTGAAGACTTAGATATTTGTATCTGTAGTTTCATGATTTCCAGCTTGTTCTTGGTTCCCCTAAGGTCATCAGAAAGGTTGGGTTTGAGGACCAGTATCTATATGTTTGATGTCCAGCATAAGGAGTGACCATCATTTCTCAATAAATAGGTTTTCATCACTATTACAGCTAGATCTTGTGAGTGTAAGACATCATACAAATGTATATAAATGTTATCAGTTTGTACAAAAAAAACCCAAAGGTCTTAAGGATGTTTTTGGTAATAGAATCTGCATTTAGAGAGGAATATCTTGTATCTATCATTAGAAATTACATTGAACAAAAAAATATTGAAACATCAGTATTTGCCAAGGAATCTGTCAAGTTATGAAGTTTATAGTTGTGAAATTTCTCATTTTTATGATTAACCTGTGCTGTTGTTGAAGGATTTCAAACCTTAAAGAATATACTCACTATATCATCAATACTTGCATCCTATAGTTTATATTCTCAACATTTGAACATCATTACATATGGAACATTATTATTGTGGAATAATATTGCGATAACTAAC
This sequence comes from Peromyscus maniculatus bairdii, assembly GCF_049852395.1. Taxonomy (NCBI): domain Eukaryota; kingdom Metazoa; phylum Chordata; class Mammalia; order Rodentia; family Cricetidae; genus Peromyscus; species Peromyscus maniculatus. The sequence continues at coordinate 41,680,996 of NC_134874.1, read as the reverse complement.
AGAAACATCAATGACCCCTTTGAACAATATTACTAGAGTTAAAAATCCAGGCAAAGGTGTTCACACTTTTGCTCTCACCATCTCTGGACATTCAGAAAGTATAAAATAGGCATAAGATAAAATCATCATCTCAATGGCTTCATACAACAATTGATAGAAAAAATGCAGAGATTCCTCCCAGCCAAGCATTAGGCAGAGTTCAGTGAATCCTTTGAAGATAGGGAGATAGAAGCTACAGGAGTCAAGGACACCCAAAGAATACCCATAGAATCAACTAACTTTGTCTAATAGCATCTCACAGAGACTGACCCCCAAATCAGGGAGTCTATCTGGCTCTGACCTAGGCACTATGCATATATGTCATAGTTGTGTAGCTTGGTCTTCCTGTGGGACTCCTATATTTGGGTTTTGTTTTGTTTTTGTTTTTTTCGAAACAGGGTTTCTCTGTGTAGCTTTGTGCCTTTCCTGGAACTCACTTTGGAGACCAGGCTGGCCTCGAACTCACAGAGATCCGCCTGCTCTGCCTCCCGAGTGCTGGGATTAAGGGCGTGTGCCACCACTGCCCGGCGGGACTCCTATATTTGGATAGGGGTCTGTCTCTGACTCTTTTGCCTGATTCAGGGAACTTTTTCCTCCTACTAGTTTACCTAGTCCAGCCTTCATAAAGGGAAGTGCTTAGTCTTACTGCAACTTGATTTACCATATCTAGTTGATATCCCAGGGAGGCCTGCCCTTTTTCAAGAGGGAAGTGGTGAAGGGGTGAGGTGGGGAAGGAACTGAGAGAGGAGGAGGGAGTGGAAACTGTTGTTGCAATGTGTAGCTGGAGAGCTTCTCTCCAGCTCCTGCCAAGCCCCTACAGTCCTGCAGCCCACTTATAAAATAAACACACACACTCTTATATTATTTAAACTCTTTGGACTAATGGCTCAGGCTTCTAGCCATCTAGTTCTTACATCTTAAATCAACCTATTTCTATTAATCTATAAATTGCCATGTGGCTCGAAGCTTACTGGTACCTTACATCTCACTTGCCATGGCAGTGGCTGGCAGTGTCTCTCCTACTCAGCCTTCTTCTTCTCAGAATTCTGTTTTCTGCTCATCTTGCCTATACTTCCTGCCTGGCTACAGGCCAATTAGCATTTTATTTATACAGAGCGATATCCACAGCACTCCCCCCCCTTTTTTTTTCCAAAAGGAAGGTTTTAACTTTCACATAGTAAAATTACAGATAACAAATCAATTATCAAGCAAGAATTACAGTTACAATATTTAGTCTATTTATAATATCTAGTCCATTTGTATTTGACAAAATTAAAGAAGATATCCTATCTTATATTTGTGAGTCTAAGGTTTCATATCTAACTTACCTTTTATTATAATTGAGGAAAGTATAACTATCTACTCTTCAACTACATCAAAGACCTCAGAAGGATATAATATTACCTGAGAAATGGGAGAAGGATGCAAGCAACTTTTAGGAGTCTTGAGAGAGTAGACAGAGACAGCTGGAAGCCTGGACAGTCATCCAAAGTTTCTCTGTAAAGTTGGGGCATCTGTCTGCAGCCCACAGGCCTAGAGTCTCTCAGTCACTTTTCTCTGTGTCCTCTAGAATGTTTGGCTGTTTCCTCTGTGAAGCAGGAACCTGAAGGGCCATTTATGGCATGAATGAGGCGTGTGCAAGCAGCACAGTATGCTGCCTGGTGGATTTAGCCTTTGCTAGTCCAAAAAAAAAAAAAAAAGAAAAGAAAAGAAAAAAAAAAGAAAAAGAAAGAGGTTTCTGGGCTATACGCTGCTTTGATAGAAACATAGACCCACTGTTTCTGAGAGTAGCTGGCAGTAAACACACCATCGCCATGTTGGGAAGCTGAGGTGGGCAGAGCCAGCAGCCACGGTGCTGTTTCAGTCTTACAAATGCTGCAGTTTAAAGCAATAGATTCACAATAAGACAGATTCAGATGAAACAAGACTTTAAATGCTTTACAATGTGTGTGAAAATGCACGTAGGCTTGGAAGAGAGAGAAAAAGGAATATATATATATATATATATATATATATATATATATATAGTCATATAGTTATATAAAGAAATAATTTTAAAAATAAAGTCTTTAAAGAGACAGTAAAGGTAATATGAAAAATAAGCCATGTAAAGATGGATATTACACAGAGAATCTGGATTGTGTTGTCTTTGGGATTTTTAACTGCAGAGAACCATTTGATTGTAAAAGCTTTTGAGTTTAGCCAATATGTATATTTTAAAGATACCTTGACTTCAAAATTTGGATCTAAGGATATGTTGCTTTGGAAAAGAGACTCTGCTTTTGTTTCCACAGAAAGCCAGAAGCTATGGATTTTTCCCAGATTAAGATACATCAGGTTTGATCAGCCAATACCCCATGAAAGGTCCCTGATGACACCATAGCCCAGATGATCCAATATCCAGAATGGTTTCAAGGCAACTGGCTCAGATGATACACCCTTACGGACTACTCTATAATCCTAAAATTTTCTTTGTGTCCCCATAAGATACAGCGCCCCCCTCCAGCAGGAAGTAGTAAGAGAAGCTACGCCTAAATTCCCAAATATACCAAGCTGGCTTTGGAGATGGAATTGGATCACTCCTTCTCTAAACCCAAGCATATTGCTAAAAGGTTAAGAGATTCTTGTGTCCCATTATCAGACGAGCCCTCTGGTGTGGGACAGAGAAAAACCATTATTTTTATTTAAAACAGTTTGATTATAAATATAATCTCTTTCTAAAAAAGAAAAGGGGATATAGATATGATAGGATAAAAGGGTAGATTATTGAATCTACTTTTAAAGAGCAACAACTTGTTTAAAATGTTTTACATTGGTATAGATTTTAGTTTATTGATACAAATTTAAAGTTAATTTTATTATACTGTGTGTATATTTCTACTTTTGTTTAAGGCATTATGTTTGTACAGCTCATTAAAAACTATAATGGATAATTAAGAAATCGATTATTAATTAGTCATCTATGATAATCATATTTGTAGCCATGTTAGTTAAGCCTTCTAGGTATACATAGATATACTTCAGATATATAGGAAATCTTCAAACACTTCAAAGACCTACACAATATGGCATTTACAATGTTTTAAAAATTTAGACTTTCTGAACAGCAAGGCATGTCTGCTCCTGCTAGCACTGATTTACTTCAGAGAGGAGGATGAGCATCAAAGACACTCTATATAGAGTTTATCTTCACCTTGACAAAAATAGCCATTTGGGCAAGAAATTGTTCTTGCTTGGACTGTTTAATCGACTGGACATGCAGGACCCATAGGAAGGTGACCACTGAACTTTGCTTGGCAAAATGGTCCTTCAGGTTTTTGCTTCACAGAGGAAACTGTGGTAATATTCTAATTGTACTGAAATGTGATTTTGATTGTATGTTAATAAATAAAGTTGCCCGGGGGTCAGAGCTATTAGAGCCATAGAAAGAGCATGGTGGTGGTGGCACTTGCCTTTAATCCCATAGATCTCTGTGTGTTCAGGGATACAGCCAGCATTGGAGACATACGCCTTTAAGACCTAGAGGGCTGCACATACAGACAGTGACGAGGCAGTCACGTGTTTGGGTTTACAACCAATGAGAAGGCAGAATGACTTGGAAACGACTAACACACAAGGAAATAGCTCTTTTTCGGGAAGCTGGGACACAGCAGGAGGAAGGGTGAGATTTTAGCTCTGAGCTCTGACCTCTTGGCTTTCTCTTTTACATTGTTTCTGTGTTTCTTATTTAATAAGATGGTTGGTTACATCTACATCTGGCGCCCAATGTGACAAGAATCCATTAAAAACCGCTTGGCGAGAGATTCAAGATGGTGGAGACAAGCAGACGCAGGTAGGCCTGTGGAGGTAGACGGGTCCGGCAGCAGTGGCTGACAGGGACATTTAGGCCCAGCAGCAGCTGGCGGAGACATTCAGGCCCAGCAGCGGCCCACAGAGGTGGACAGGCCCTGCGGCGCACATAAGCAGACGGAGGTGGACAGGACTGGCGGCGGCCGACAGAGACATTCAGGCCCGGCAATGGCCCACAGAAGTAGACAGGCCACGCGGCGGAGACAGGTGGACCCAGGTCGGCGACTCGCGGAGGTGGAAGGGCCCGGTGGCAGTGGCTGGCAGGGACATACAGGCCCAGCAGCAACCGGCAGAGACATACAGGCCCCGTGGCAGTTCGCAGAGGTGGATGGGCCCGGCAGCAGTGACAAGCAGAGGTAGGTAGGCCCGTGGTGGCAGCCGGCAGAGACATACAGGCCCGTTGGTGGCCCGCAGAGGCAGACAGACCCAGCGGCAGCTGACAGGGACATACAGGCCCGGCGTCAGAGACAAGTGGACGCAGGTGGGCCTGTGGCGGTGGGCCTCAGGGGTGGACAGGCCTGGGGACAGAGAGGGGCGGACGCAGCTTGGAACGGGGACGCCCCTAGCCCCAACACCTGGGGAAGAGGCTATCTCCATGGGTCAGAACCAGGGCGAGTCTGGACACTCTGTCTGGGGACAACCCAGGGCCCAACTGCTGATCCTGTGAAACCCAACAACTTGGAGGTGTTGGTGAGACTATCCTGCTCAGCTGAAACCCATCTGGGAGAGGATTCAGATGCCTACAGTTTGAAGTCTGAAGAAACAAGATCAGCTGAGGAGTTGACAAATGAACAAAACATGACCTGGGAACACAGAAGAAGGCGCTACCCAGTCACCAAACCAGATCACCAGAATCATAAGTATATAATTCACCGACTGAAATCAGCTGTCCCTAAAGAAACAGTCCAATAGCACCAACTTAACCAAGAACCCCTACTAAACCAATACTAAAAATTAGAACGAGAGGCACTCTCAGACACAGACACCACCTGCACCACACAGAGGAAAAGAGGAGTAGACGCCAGTGCAAAAATACAGGCAACAACATAAAGACCTATATGGCAACATCAGAACCTAGTGATTCTACACCTGCAAGACCTAAACATACCATGACAGAAGAAACAGAAGAGATCAACCCTAAAAATGACTTTAAGAAGATGATAGAGGCCCTTAAAGAAGAAATAAAACATTCCCTCAATGAGGAAATAAAAACTTTCCTTAAACAGGAAATGAAAAACTACCTTAAAGAGGAAATAAAAACTTTCCTTAAAGAGGAAATGAAAAACTCTCTTAAAGAGGAAATAAAAACTTCCCTTAAAGAGGAAATGAAAAACTCCATTAAAGAGGAAATAAAAAACTCCCTTAAAGAAATGAAAGAAAAAACGAACAAAAAATGGGAAGAAATCAAATCAAGCCAAGAAAAAGCAATTAAACAGATGAAAGAAACATTCCAAGATCTGAAAAATGAATTTGAGACAATAAAGAAAACACATGCTGAGGGGATGCTGGAAATAGAAATCCTGACAAAACGAACAGGAACTACAGAAACAAGCATAACCAACCGATTGCAAGAGATGGAACAGAGAATCTCTGACACTGAAGACACAATAGAGAAAATAGATTCATCAGTCAAAGAAAACACTAAAGACAAAAAAGTCATAACACAAAACGTCCAGGAAATTTGGGACACCATGAAAAGATCAAATCTAAGAATAATAGGGATAGAAGAAGGAGAAGAATACCAACTCAAAGGCACAGAAAATATATTCAACAAAATCATAGAAGAAAACTTTCCTAACCTAAAGAAAGAAATACCTATGAAGATACAAGAAGCTTACAGAACAGCACATAGGCTGGATCCAAAAAAAAAGTCCCCTCGCCACATAATAATCAAAACACTAAACACACAGAACAAAGAAAAAATATTAAGAGCCGCAAAGGAAAAAGACCAAGTAACATATAAAGGTAAACCCATCAGAATAACACCAGACTACTCAATAGAGACTATGAAAGCTAGAAGATCATGGACAAATCTCATGCAGACACTAAGAGACCATGGATGCCAACCCAGACTATTATACCCAGCAAAACTCTTAATCACCATAGGCGGAGTAAACAAAATATTCCAGGATAAAACCATATTTAATCAATACCTGTCTACAAACCCAGCCCTACAGAAAGCACTAGAAGGGAAAATTCAACCCAAAGAAGCTAAACACATCCATGAAAAATCAAGCAATAGATAATCCCACACCAACATACACCACAGAAGAAACAAGCTGGTGTAGCTATCCTAATATCTAGAGAAAAAGGATGTTTCAAAAGAGAAGAAGTCTTGTGGCAATGCCTCAGTGGTCCAGGTAACTACCAGAACTCAGAAAAGTTGGTTGAACTTGGGATTGACTGGGAGGCCAAAGATTTAAAAAGCAGAAGATTCTCTCAAGACACAAGTTGTGTGATAATGGTGTGTTTTGTGTGTGTGAATGAGAATTTGTAAATGTTGAATTCTGGGCTTCGACAATCATTGTCAGTGCAGATTAAGCTGCAAGTATTTATGTTTTAAAACTTAAATTATAAAGCTAGTTACGTCTTTCTAACAACTAGTTTTAATGTTTATGAGCATATTTTACCTACATTACCTTTTCAGGATGTTGAGAAAGATGCATCACAAACACAGGCTGGAGGCTGGGGGCTAGATGGTTTTGAGGAAGAGGTCTTGGTAGACTCTTTCATAGAGCAAAGGTAAGCAATGCCTTCTGGGAAATGAGCTAAGTTTTCATCTAGTCTTTAAGATTAGAAGTCAAAAACAAAAATATTAAGGAAAGGAAAACCCAATTGATATTTGAAGTATTGTTATGTGGAATTGAGTGGGACTTTTGAGGCCTTTCTTCCAGAAAACAAGGACTTGGTTGTCAGGCCTGTATTAGGCCTAAACCTTGGTGCCATGTAGTTGTACTTAAATCATTTCAATGGAAAGTGTCTCAGTGATTGGAACTTCTAGTGCAGTTTGGAGTTCTTCCATTTGAAAAATGTGATATTTGCATGGGATTGTTTGAATCTTGTTTTCTAGTCCCTCCCTATCAACACCCTCATAGTCTGAAGGTAGATTTTTCTCTTGATAAAGGAACAAAAAAGGTGAACATCTTGTTTGTATCTTATTTTTGAACCTGTATTCACCTTGTTTTTTTTTTTCAAATATCTTAAGTTATATTTTCTTTTTCAGAGCTGCTTCTTATTTGGGGCTACTTTTTTTTTTTAATTGAGGCGTAATTCATAAAAGGGTATATTGTTTTGATGAGACTTTTTACAATTGTGGCTGGATGTCTTTCTTTAGTCTTCCAAGAAGGGCCATTTTACTTTTTTTTAGAGTTAATTTTTAAAGTCATGAGGTCAACAACTTGGACTACTATGCATGTAAGTGCTAATGCAAATTAAAGCCCAAGTTGACCTCCAGCAGCAGTTCATTCTATGTTGACAGTGAGAGAACACTTTGCCTGTTAGGATACTGTTACTCATGGACTGAAATGCTGAAGAAACCCCTCTCCCTATTTTGTTTTTTGCAAAAATCAAGGTATATTCTAGGGTTTCCTGGTTGACCTCAACAGATAAACTGAGATGATAATCTTAGTTCAGAAATGATCTGAATGTAGATTTACAGTCTACGTGTACAGCTGGCTAAGTGAGATCACTTTCACAGTTCTGCATGTATCCCATCGGCTCCCCATTAGTCACTGAACTCTTAAAACTGGTATTGTAACATTATCACAATGCTTTGCGCCAACTTTATAAACTTTACAGTGAAATATGTGTTCCTTTTCTGAGGCAAACCAAAGGTATATTTCTCAAGGTTCTGCTGCTATCAGCAGCGTTGATGGAGGATTTTTTATACATTTGTAATAGATAGAAATAAACCAGAAAAAAAGAAGAAAAAAAAGTGGTGGAGGAAAAGGTGAACACTGCAAGAATACTCAAAAGGGCTGAGAGTTGCAAACGCCAAGAATGGCTTTGCATAGTAAATGGAATAGAACAGCTCTGAACTATAGCTTACTTTTCCTGGTTTGGTCTGACAGGATGATTGAATGCTTTTGTACAAAAATCAGAGCCTTAAAAACAAGGATTTGGTGAGATTGTAAAATGGTGTGCCACTTTGGCAAAATAGTTTGGTGGTTGGTCAAAATGCAAAACATTGTTACTCTGTTACTCGACAATTCTACCCTTAGGAATATATCCTCAAACTACTGAAAATGTGCACCTATGAAACATGTACATGAAGGTTTACAGCAGTGTGTTGCTAATAGTAAAAAAGTTAAAACAACTCAAATAGCTACCAAATACTGGAGAGAAATAAAATGTGGCTTATTCATACAATAGAATATTATTAAGACATAAAAATGAATGAGAACCTGACAGATTAAATGACTTTGGTGAACCTTCATAATTTCATTTGTAAATCTTTCCATTTCTAATTTATAAATACATTTGGGGTTATAAATTATAAATGTACTGCCTCCTGTCAACATTGTATACTTCTATTTGATGATTTCTGTGTCAAACATTATATGGAAATGTTTCCAAGTATTAAAAAACAAAACAAAACAAAACAAAACAAAACAAAACAAAACAAAACAAAACAAAAACCGCTTGGCTTGGAGGCAGGTCCACTTGGAAGGCGGCCAGCTTCCTAGTCCGAGCGGTGGCCCCCTAGTCAGAGCAGTTGGCTTCCTAGCCCGGGCCTCGGACTGCTTGGCCTCCGGCCGGACTAACTGAGCTGCTTGCTTAAAGCCGGTGCTACAAACAGCTCAGACCTGCCCTGCCTGTAAAGCCAACGCACGTGGTCGGAGCTTAAGGAAGCCAGACCCAAGCCTTGACTCGGCACAAGAGGGAACACGTGGCTGGATTTAAGCTTTAGCCGGCTACGATTTCTTGTGCGTTCTCTCTCTCTCTCTCTCTCTCTCTCTCTCTCTCTCTCTCTCTCTCTCTCTCTCTCGATTTACACCTCGGAATCTAAGTGGCTGTTTTGAAAATCCACTCAGATTTCTACTGTTCTACGCAGATTTGGCAAGTCATAACATATCAGATATTTTAAAGGAAACTATCTAAGAGAATATTTTTTTCCAAATTAAAAAAAAATGGGTTTTATGTGTACATTGGAAGAAAATTGGTTTTTGTTCGAAATTTTAGGCAGTCTGACAATGGAACAACTATATGAGAAGATTAGTATTGGTGGAATTATGCAGTTTATCACTATGCTAATCCTCATTTTACTATTTAAGAAGATAGTCAATTTAAGTGCCAGGATAACAGCTTTAGAAGAACTTGTTAAACCTGTAAAAATTCAGACAGAAGAAATTAACAGTGAAGTTGTTTCAAGTCTTGATCATAAGGTTACAGAAAGAAAGCCTGTTTTCACACAGTCACCCTTAATTTATCCTGTAACCATACAGCAGATGCCTGATCAAATGGCTACACAAAATATTTGGCCTCCAATTGAAATGTTGGTTTTAAAAAAGTTTAAGGAGGCAATAGTATCTTATGGCATGCATTCCCCATATGTAAAGCAAATGTTAAACTCTTGGTGAACATATAATAGGATTGTACCACAGGACTGGCGGGACCTTGCACAACGTGTTCTGGAATCCAGCCAGAGACTTCAATTTCTGACCTGGTTTAAGGATCAGACTAAAAACATAAAAAAACAATGGAGGGATAAAGGAATACAAGTTTGCCAGGATAAGCTTATTGGAGAAGGCCAATATGCTTCAGTACAAACACAATGTTTATATGATGTCCAAACCCTAATTTTATGTCAAACGGCAGCCTTGAATGCATGGGACAGAGTTGAGGAACCAGGAAAAAAATCTGAGTCATTTACAAAGGTGAGGCAAGGCCCAAAAGAGTCTTTTACAGATTTTTTACAAAGACTGGCTTCAGCAGTAAAGAAAATGCTGTCGGATTCAGAAGCTGGTAAGGCAATAATTGAATCTTTGGCCTTTGAGAATGTGAATGCAGCATGCAAAAGAATAATCAGGCCATTAAGGGCAAGATCTGCACCTTTGGAAGATTGGATTAGAGACACAGTTAATGTTGAAGCTGATGAGCATGATGATATGTGGGTAGGAGAAGCAATTTCAAAAGGTTTGAGAAATGTTAGATGTTTTGGGTGTGGAAAGCAAGGACATTTGAAAAGGGACTGTAGACCGGTCATTCCTAGAAACAATGTTTCTTCAAGGAACAATGGCAACAGAATGCCCCTTCCTTCTGGAGTATGCAGAAGGTGTGGTAAGGGAAAACACTGGACCAACTAATGTAGATCAACAAGGGACAGACAGGGTAATCCTTTGCCTCAGTCTTCGGGGAAACTCCCAGAGGGGCCTCACGCAGGCCCCCGTTGCAAATCCAGTTCAAACCTTTCCTGCAGCCATGGAGGAAATCCCTGCTCTGAGCGATTAAATAACCAAATGCCTATTGGAATAAATCATGCTGGTCAGGATGATGAAACAGAGAGAATAGAAAATTCAGGAGAAAACATAAAGAAAATTTTTTGGCAAACTTCTATTAATGAACAAAGACCAAAATTAACGATAAAAATAAATGGTGTTTTGTTGTCTGGTCTGGTAGACGCAGGTGCGGACGTTACCATAATAGCACCAGAATTTTGGCATCCAACTTGGCCTCTTCAGGAGGTAAACGTTCAACTGTTAGGAATTGGGACATTATCTCAGGTGAAACAGAGTGCAAGATGGCTCGAATGTATAGGTCCAGAAGGACAGAGAGGAAAATTAAAACCATATATGGCTAACATAACTATGAACCTGTGGGGTCGAGACTTGTTGCAACAATGGAATACTCAGATTAACATCCCTCCAATCTCAGAAACAAATCATAAACTAGCACATGTTACTGAGAGAAATATTAGAAGATATTGTTCTAATGAGTGGTCACCAGCCATCCATATTATACAAGAACAGGGCACAATAACTGATGATCTTCCAAAGACACCAACAGCTCTACCTTTAAAATGGTTAACAGACAAGCCTGTATGGGTCCAGCAATGGCCTTTCACAACAGAGAAACTCCAGGCTTTAGAAGAGCTGGTAGAAGAACAGTTAAATGCTCAGCATATTGAAGAATCAACCAGCCCTTGGAATTCTCCTGTATTTGTTATTAAAAAGAAATCTGGTAAATGGAGAATGGTAACAGACCTTAGAGCAATTAACAAAGTAATTCCGCCAATGGGCTCTCTACAATCTGGGATGCCTTTGCCTACTCTGTTACCAAAAGGATGGCCTCTCATAGTAATTGATTTAAAAGACTGTTTCTTTTCAATACCCTTACAAGAAAAAGACAGAGAAAGATTTGCTTTTACAGTGCCTACTTATAATAATTCTCAACCGGATAAAAGATTTCAATGGAGGGTCCTCCCTCAGGGAATGTTGAATAGCCCAACTCTGTGCCAATATTTTGTACAACAGCCATTGGAAGTGATACATAAAAAATTTCCTAAATCTATAATTTATCATTATATGGATGATATTTTACTAGCTGACTCAAATGCAGATACTTTAGAAAGAATGTTTGATGAAGTAAAGAAAATTTTGCCTTGCTGGTGATTACAAATTGCTCCTGAAAAAATACAAAGAGGAGATTCTATTAATTATTTAGGATATAAACTAGAGCTACAAAAATTAGACCCCAAAAGGTACAAATTAAGAGAGATAGACTACAGACTCTTAATGACTTTCAAAGATTATTTGGAGATATTTCTCATCTACGAACTATTGTTGGGGTAAAAAATGATGAGCTGACTAATTTGTTCAAAACCTTAAAAGGTGACAAGGACTTAAATAGTCCAAGAGAATTATCACCTGAAGCTGAAAAAGAATTGGCCTTGGTAGAAAACAAAGTACATGAAGGGCATGTGGATCGTATTGATCCAAAGCTGGATTGCATTTTGGTTATTTTACCTTCTAGGCGTTCTCCTACTGGAATATTAATGCAGAGGGAAGATATTATATTGGAATGGATATTTTTTTACCAAATAAACCAAATAAAAAATTAAAAACTTATGTGGAAAAAATCTCTGACTTGATTTGCAAAGGAAAATTGAGACTTCGTCAATTAGCAGGAATAGACCCAGCAGAAATTGTCGTACCATTAACTAAGGAGGACATTGAAAAATTATGGACAGAAAGTGAACCTTGGCAAAGAGCTTGCAGTAATTTTTTGGGAGAAATTAACAGCAAATATCCTAAAAGCGATAGAATTGATCTTATCAAGAGAGCTGATTGGATCTTGCCTCGAATTGTACAGCAAAAACCCATATCTGGAGTTCGTACATTTTATACAGATGCCAACAAACAAGGAAAGGCAGGTTACAAATCAAAAAATTTAAGTAAAGTGGTTCAAAGTCCATATAATTCAGTTCAAAAATCAGAATTGTATGCTATTCTGTTGGTATTAATGGATTTTTCAGAACCTCTCAACATAGTAACTGACTCTCAGTATGCTGAAAGAGTGGTGTTACATATTGAGACTGCAGAATTTATCCCTGATGCTTCAGAATTAACTTCATTATTTATTCAATTACAAGATACAATCAGGAAAAGGAATCATCCTTTATATATAACTCACATTCGATCCCATACTGGTCTGCCAGGCCCTCTAGCACAAGGCAATGATGAGATTGATAAATTATTGATAGGAAATGTGCTGGAGGCCTCAGAATTTCATAAAAAACATCACGTCAATAGTAAAGGTTTAAAAAAGGATTTTTCCATAACCTGGCAACAAGCCAAAGAAATAGTAAAGACATGTCCTACTTGTTCCTTCTACAATCAAACGCCAATTCCAGCAGGATGTAACCCAAAGGGTACTCAGAGAAATAAAATCTGGCAGATGGACGTGTTTCACTTTGCAAAATTTGGAAAATTGAAATATGTACACCACACCATCGATACTTATTCAGGATTTCAATGGGCAACTGCTTTGAGTTCTGAAAAAGCTGATTCTGTAATCACTCATTTGCTAGAAGTTATGGCCATCATGGGTATACCTGCACAAATAAAAACTGACAGTGCTCCATCATATGTCTCTGTTAAAATGAAACAGTTTTTTGCTTATTACAATATAAAGCATATTACAGGCATACCACATAATCCTACAGGTCAAGCAGTTATAGAAAGATCAAACAGAACTCTAAAGGATATGCTAAATAAACAGAAAGGGGTAATGTAAACCCCCAGAAATAGACTGCATAATGCTCTTCTAACTTTGAATTTTCTGAATGCCAATGAGAAAGGAACAACAGCTGCAGAGAGACACTGGATAAAAGAAAAAACTACAGAATTAAATCAGCCTATATACTTTAAGGATGTGCTGACCTCAGAATGGAAACCAGGGTATGTATTACATTGGGGACGAGGTTTTGCTTTTGTTTCTACAGGAGAAGATAAGCTGTGGGTACCATCAAAATTGATAAAGGTTCAATTTGAACAAGAGAGACCTCTTAATTAGAAGAGATGATAGTTCATCAACCAGTATGAACATCCAATTTAAACTCACTTGTATCAATAACACATGCCTTTTCGTTTAATCAGATAATAACTTGCCAAAAAGGAATAGCCCCAAAATTAGTCTTGGGGAAAGGTTTTTGTTTTTGTCTTTTAGGAGAATGAAGGTTAAGGAATTTGAAGAACACTGGACAAATGAGACAACTGAAGAAAAGGGACAAATCATCTATCCCAAGAAACAGAGTGAAACGGTGCATGGGTATATATTATCTAAAAAAAATTTTTATGTCTTCCTAAATGTTTGTTCCTGCTTTTCTCTAAAGATTTAACACTATTGGTCTTCTAATAGTCCCAGTTCAATTAAAATTTAAAGCTGACTTTGGAGTTGGAGAATGGCTCTCTCCTTCTTTAAACTCAAGCATTTTGTTAAAAGGAAAATGCAAACTCCCTGTATCATGCCAGAATAAAAGAGCCATCATCTGCTATGGGACAGGACAAAAGCCAAATTAATTAAGGGACTATTCTATTACTAATCTCAACTCTTTGATCCTATTCTGATTCTTTAAACTTTTCTTAAAGTATGAGTTTTATATCAAAATTTACAAGATCAATATATATATATTCTTTGGGTTTCTTGATCCCTGTTGTCCCCTCAGCATGGACTATAAGTAACGGCTTCATCAGCACCACCATCAATTAGAAGATCTTAGCTAACACAGTATGTTCAACAACTCCATCGCCACAGGGGAAACACCACCCACTCCCCGGCCACACCAGTACCAAATCCCAAGAGCAAAGCAAGGTTTTTTCCAATGTTCTGTAAGAACACCAGAAGTTTCTAGGGCTCAGAGTTCACCCTGTACAGTTTATATATATTTTAAACTTTGTTAAGATATGAATGGTCGGCCGGGCGGTGGTGGCACACGCCTTTAATCCCAGCACTCGGGAGGCAGAGGCAGGCGAATCTCTGTGAGTTCGAGGCCAGCCTGGGCTATCAAGTGAGTTCCAGGAAAGGCGCAAAGCTACACAAGAGAAACCCTGTCTCAGAAAAAAAAAAAAAAAGATATGAATGGTCATATAGATTACTAAATAATTCGAAAAAAAAAAGGCTTCAATTACCTGCTTATATATGTCTTTGTTTTTGAGTCTCTTATCAGTTTTCTGCAGGAAATCACGGCCAGGCCTAACATCAGCTGAAGTCTCCAGGAAGAAGATGGGGCCCAACAACAACAACAATTCCACATGGACAATAATAATATCATTAAGCTGACAAACATCATCCACAGATCAGCTTTGAACTACAAGGTGCTCAGAGCAATTTTGAGATGACTAGCCAAGATGATCCAGTCACAAAGACTACTTGAATAAGGACTTGAGATAAACCCTGAACTTTGGCATTATACACAGACTGGATAATGAAGGATATAGTTACCTTTCCTAGAATTTGACAATTAACCTAAAATTTTTCTTTCAGGATAAAGAAAACTTCGCCCATACCCAGCAGGAAGCAATTTTAAGACTACTACGCCCACATTCCCAAAGAGGTGGTGTGGGGTGGGTGTTTTTTTGGTCTTTTTAATGGGTTTTGGGTCTGGGATAATTTTTAGTGTTTAGGGGGATTGGTTACAAGTTATTGTGAAGGGTTAGGAAAAAGGCTAAGCAAAGGAGATTAGATTTAAGGTTTTTATTAATAAAAAAGAAAGAAAGAAAGAAAAGAAAAGAAAAAGACAATTAGTAGTTTTAAATACTTTACATTGGATTGGATTGTTTTATATTGTAAACAAATTTGAAATTGATATTGTTAGAAAATGCTATATGTATATTTCTAATTGTATTTATACCATTCATTTAACAATGTAATGCAATTTTCTGATCCTTGAATGTTATTATTACCAACTATTAGGATATAAAGTAATGAAAGTTAGTAGTTAGACATTACAATAGAACTTGTAGTCATATTAGATATGTTTTTAAAATTGAGCAGAGATGTGTTAGACAGGTCATCTTCAAACCCTTCAGAGATCTACAGAATATGGCATTTAAAATGTTTTAATAACTTAGAAAATTTTTCTTTTTTGAGACATGTCGGCTCCTGGCAGTACCAATCTACTTCAGAGAAAATATGGGCATTGAAGAAACTGCATATGGAGTCAACTTTCATTGTGGCACAAGTTAGCCACTGGACAACAAAGTATCCTCGAATCAACAGGACAAAATGGACAGACAGAACACGAAACAAAGGACTATTGATTCTTGCCAAAACAAGTGTGCTTATGGCTTTATCAAAAGGCATCTTCTGAGGCCAGGACTATATGGCCCCATCCCTGAAGTGGCCTTCGCAATCCGGAAAAGGTACAGTGCCCTTTTCCACGAAGGCAGCTTAACAGACAGAGGGCCGATGGCTTCTGTTGTGCAATGGAACAGCAGCTGAAAGCTAATGCCTCTCGAAAGTAGACTGGCATTTAATAGAGGGATGTGGAGAAGAAGGGGATGATGAGATGAAGCCATATATACACAGCCAAGAAGAATGGACAGTTGAACTAAAAAACTGTCAACAATTTCCAGAATTTAAAATCCTGAATAATGACAGGACACTAGTGGAATTCAGGCATTTCTGGTACATGGACTGCTCTCACCCAATGTGAGGTTGAGCTGTTGACCTTGTGTACATCCTACTTCACAAATGAGTCTGTCAGATACGCTAAGCCTATAGGCTGAAGATGATGCCCCAGCACTGCGGAGAAACCTCAGGTGACTGCCCAGGCAGCTGGCTGTTTCTGTCAACTCACAAATTTTTTGGAAATTTCTTGCATGCACTTCCTGTTTTTATTTTTGTCAGCTAATATTATTTCCTTCTTGGGTCTCTGAGGGAATTGAAGATTAGTTAGTTATGGTTGAAGATTAGTTAGTTATAGTTGAAAATTAATTAGGATAGAAAATGCATTAGATATATCTTGGATTTACCAAAATAGGATAGATAATGGAATTATTTTCTCTGATTTGTCAAATACCTGTTTAGGTATTCATTACTTGTATATATTGTATATTGTTATTGTACTTTTGTATATAGTTTTTCTTTTGTTAGTTATAACCTTTTGCTTTTTTTCTTTTTATTAAAATAGAAAAGGGGAAATGTGGTAGTATTCTAATTGTACTGAAATGTGATTTTGATTGTATGTTAATAAATAAAGTTGCCCGGGTGTCAGAGCTATTAGAGCCATAGAAAGAGCATGGCGGTGGTGGCACTTGCCTTTAATCCCATAGATCTCTGTGTGTTCAGGGATACAGCCAGCATTGGAGACATATGCCTTTCAGGCCTAGAGGGCTGTACATACAGACAGTGACGAGGCAGTCACGTGTTTGGGTTTACAACCAATGAGAAGGCAGAATGACTTGGAAACGACTGATACACAAGGAAATAGCTCTTTTTCGGGAAGCTGGGACACAGCAGGAGGAAGGGTGAGATTTTAGCTCTGAGCTCTGACCTCTTGGCTTTCTCTTTTACATTGTTTCTGTGTTTCTTATTTAATAAGATGGTTGGTTACATCTACAGGAAACTGCCTGACATTCTAGAGGACACAGAGAGAAGTGACTGAGAGATCTAGGCCTATGGGCTGAAGACAGATGCCCCACTTTACAGAGAAACTTTGGGTAACTGTCCAGGCTGCCAGCTGTCTCTGTCTACTCTCGCAAGACTCCTAAAAGTTGCTTGCATCCTTCTCCCATTTCTCAGGTAATATTATATCCTTCTGAGGTCTTTGATGTAGTTGAAGAGTAGATAGTTATACTTTCCTCAATTATAATAAAATGTAAATTAGATATGAAACCTTAGACTCACAAATATAGGATAGATAGGATATCTTATTTAACATTGTAACTGTAATTCTTACTTGATAATTGTTTTGCTATGTATAATTTTACTATGTGAAAGTTAAAACCTTCCTTTTTGGAAACAAAAAGAAAAGGGGAGTGCTGTGGATATCTCTCTGTATAAATAAAATGCTAATTGGCCTGTAGCCAGGCAGGAAGTATAGGCAAGTTGAGCAGAAAAGAGAATTCTGGGAACAGGAAGGATGAGTAAGAGAGACACTGTCAGCTGCTGCCATGGCAAGTGAGATGTAAGGTACCAGTAAGCCTCGAGCCATGTGGCAACTTATAGGTTAATAGAAATGGGTTGGTTTAAGATGTAAGAACTAGATAGCTAGAAGATTGAATCATTAGTCCAAAGAGTTTAAATAATATAAGTGTGTGTGTGTGTTTATTTTATAAGTGGGCTGCGGGACTGTGGGGGCTTGGCAAGAGCTGGCGAGAAACTCTCCAGCTACAGCAATGTAATATATAACAGAAGAACAAATTTTTTTTTGTTTTGTTTTTATTATTATTATTATTATTATTATTATTATTATTATTATTTTACAACACCATTCAGTTCAACATAATAGCCACAGAATCCCCTGTTCTCCCCCTCTCGCCCACCCCTCCCCCCAGCCCACCCCCCATTCCCACCTCCTCCAGATCAAGGTCTCCCCCGAGGACCGGGGTTGACCTGGTAGACTCAGTCCAGGCAGGTCCATTCCCCCCTCACAGACCGAGCCAAGTGTCCCTGCATAAGTCCCAGGATTCAAACAGCCAACTCATGCAACGAGCCCAGGACCTGGCACCAATGCACAGCTGCCTCCCAAACAGATCAAGCCAAATGACTGTCTCACCCGTTCAGGTGGCCTGATCCAGTTGGGGGCCCAGAAGAACAAATTTAAAAAGAAAAATAAAGAAAAATCTAAGTTGGTTTGAGTTCTTCATTGTTTCACTGGGAAGTTTTGACTATTCACCATAGACCAGTCTGAATATTGGACTAATAAAACCAGAAGAATTGATAATTTTTCAAAAAGTAAATTACATTCTTTGTTAAAATTCATTGAAAATCCATCATGGAAATCATATCTGGATATATAATCTCCCTGCATGGAAATTCTAGTCTCTGCATAAAATTTCTTAAATAAAGCATGTTAAAATTTGTTTTACTACTAAAAATAAATCCAGTAATATGGTAAGACATGATTTGATATGGTTTGACTATTGAGTCCCTTAGAGATTTTTATGATTGAGGTTTGTTTGTCTAGATAATGCTGTTGAGGTATTTGACATTATTAACTAGCAACTATTATGAGTCCTCTACTGTCACATTCCATTGCTAATCAACCAAATTTCTCCCTCATGAAATTATTTCATTCTCTCTGTCTCTGTCTGTCTGTCTCTGACTCTGTCTATGCCTGTGTGTATGTTTTATCTTATCATAGGTGTCATATTTACTTGAAATGTTTTTTACAGGATCACATCTTCCTAATTATCATAGTTATCCCAGACTCCATAATTCAACACTTGATATACTTTTTAAATACTTTACTTAAAAAATTAGGTATTTCTGTATTCTAATAGGATAATAAATATGTAGTACTAGATGTAAAAAGATTTGATTTGACTTATAATGTAACAATTTTTATTAATTTGTATTAGTCATTTCTTGACCCTGAGAAAAATGACCAGACACATAGAAAACAATGTAAATGATGAAAATATTTTACATTGTGTGCCTCACAAGAATAAATTCAGTGTTTCCATGCAGATACATTTGAAGCTCAGGATGAATTACAGAGTGGGAGAGGTGAGGGCATAATCCACCCTTCATATGATAGACTACAAGGAAGTGGAGGCAGAAAGCCTGAGCCAGTAGGTGGTATAACATTAAAAGTCCTAAAGCAATGATTCGCTTTCACCAGTGAGGATCAAATTCTAAAATTTCCACAGTCTTCCCAATATCAAAATAATCTGGAGAAGATTTCTAAGCTGGTCACATGGTGTCTTAAGTCAGACAGTAGCATTCTAATAGTGAGCTAGCTGTCCCCTTTATATGTGCCTGAGAAAGAGTTGCATTTCTGTATGTTGTGACTTTCAAGATCATTTTATTCTTGCTAAGTCAATCACCTTGGAGGCATCTTCAGAGATTAACATTTTCCCATAATATGTTAAATTTATGAAAATCATGCTTCACAAACAACCAATGTTGTAGTGTTGACTGTACAATTTACAATAGCTGTGGTACCTGTTTTCCAGCCTAATTCATTATAAGCTGCATGCGATAACATTTTTATATTGTATACCATTTAAGTGAGGGATTGTTATACTTGATTACAATAATATTGTACATATTTTTTGCTAATGTTTAATTTCCAAGCCTTTGAGATTCTTATGACATATCTCTGACCTATAGAAAATAATTTTGTAGCAGTGTGAACTTTGGTCTTGTTGTTTTGACTCTGAAGGTGTTCAAATTAAGGGGCCTCTGTATTGAAATTACATATTGTACTATATCCTACAATGATCTTTCCTTTGGTTCTTACCTGCACTTTTTCAGGTGTGAATTCATGAACAGACACAAATTAGAAATCACAAAAAATAAAGGAATCACTGCAGCTTGTGGGACCAATAGAGAAGGGAAGAGTAGGATATAAGTTCTCTGAGTGTAGAATTGGGAAAATGGAGTGGGGTGTTTCTAAATATGTGGACAGAGGTAAATTCAGAAGTGCGAGGAAGAAAAGTGAAATGACAGACAGGATGTCTGTAAAGTTTATAGGGAAGCATAATATTTATTATCTACATAAAATACCTATGATTAATGTAAGATCTATATACATATAGTAAATATATATATTTACTAGCTTTTGGGGTAAGATTGACAGGAGAGAAATGGTGAGTAAGGAATGCTGAGAGTGCGAGAAATAGTCTCCTGTAGGGAAGTGTGCACCACTTTGAAGAGAAACTAGAATTAGGACACATGGAAAGTGGTAGGAAGTAGATATAATGGGGCAGAAGGGTACACTGAGGATGTATGGGTGCATAGAGGATGGCAGGAGAATTCATAACATCTAAGCTAACAGGAAAATATTTTAAGGATATCCATCATTTTATAATGTCATTTTTAAAAGCTAATGTTAAGTCAGAGTCTGACTGACTCAAAATCTTTTTCTGCATCACAATTTCTAAGACCTCTCTCATCTCCATATCCGTTTTTCCAACTTGCACAATCCCCAGTGCAATGCAGTATAGGGGTTTTGATTTCTATTCTGACACTGACATTTGAACTGTAAGCTAAATAAAGTGTGACAGAAACACAAGATCGGACCTAAAGTACTTATTGTTATCATGAACTCCAAGTATCAGACCCAAAAATACAGAATGAGAATAATAAATATTCTAGTCACATATACTAGGAATCGTATGGTAAATTTGGAGTTATTCTGGTGATTATTTGTAGTAAACATTTTCTACTAGCCCAACCATCTATAGAAATAATGCTTTTATCTGGTAATGTTACATTAAAGAACCAATAATGAGTGCTTTAAAACATGAGAATTCTTGACTTCCTGAGACTTAGAGACCGGCCCCCAGCTCCCATCCTGCCCCCGACTTCCCTTCTGGACCAGAGAACGCACATCCTACCCTGGACTTCCTGTCTGGACAAAAGCTCCCATCCTTCCCCAGACTTCCAGTCCAGATAAGAGCTTCCATCCTGCCCCGGAGTTCCCATTTGGACAAGAGAACTCCCATCTGGACAAGAGAGAGAGACTTCCTGAATCTGTCAGCTCTTTCTGAACCAAGTACACTGATAAGACCAAGAAGGAACCACAAGGAGATGGGCAGACATCAAGGCAGAAGTACATACAACAAAATGAAGATCAATACAGCATCACAAGAACCTAGCCCGCCTCCAACATCTAGACCTGAACATCAAAAATTGGAAGAAGCAGAAGAAAGTAGCCTTATGAGTAACATCATGAAGAAGGTAGAGGCTTGTGTAGAGGAAAAGATAAAAAAATTGGAAGAACGTTGTAAACAACTTGAGGAAAGGGTAAACAAATTAGAAGAAAACAATAAAGTCCTGCAAGAAAACAACAAAGTCCTGGAAGAAAACAAAGTCCTGGAAGAAAACAATAAAGTACTGGAAGAAAACAATAAAGTACTGAAAGAAAATCATGAAAAAGCAATGAAACAAATAAAGGAAACAGTCCAAGACCTGAAAAGGGAAATTGAAAAAATTAAGAAGACACAAACAGAGGGAATGCTGGAAATAGAAAACCTGAGTAAAAGATCGGGAACTTCAGATGCAAGTATAACCAACAGAATGCAAGAGATGGAAGAGAGGATCTCTGGCATTGAAGATACAGTAGAAGAAATAGTTTTATCAGTCGAAGGAAACACTAAAGCCAACAAAGTCATGAACCAAAATGTCCAAGAAATTTGGGACACCATGAAAAGACCAAACCTATGAATTATAGGGATAGAAGAAGGTGAAGAATACCAACTCAAAGGCACAGAAAATATATTCAACAAAATTATAGAAGAAAACTTCCCCAACTTAAAGAAGGAAATGCCTATGAAGATACAAGAAGCCTATAGAACACCAAACAGACTAGACCCCCAAGAAAGTCCCCTCGACACATAATAATTAAACAACTAAATGTACAGAATAAAGAAAGAATATTCAGAGCAGCAAAGGAAAAAGGCCAAGTGACCTATAAAGGTAAACCCATCAGAATAACACCTGATTTCTCAATGGAGACTTTGAAAGCCAGAAGGACCTGGACAGATGTAATGCAGACACTAAGAGACCATGGATGTCAGCCCAGACTAATATACCCAGCAAAACTTTCAATCATCATAGATGGAAGGAACAAGACATTAGAAGACAAAGCCAGATTTAAACAATACCTATCCACAAACCCAGCCCTACAGAAAGCACTAGAAGGAAAATTCCAACCGAAGGAAGTCAGATACACACTCGAAAACACAGGCAATAGATAAAGCCACAACAGTAAACCCCAAAGAAGAGAAGTACACACACACTACCACCAAAAATAACAGGGATGAACAATCACTGGTTGTTAATATCCTTTAATATCAACGGACTTAATTCACCTATAAAAAAACATAGGCTTACAGAATGGATATGAAAGCAGGACACATCTTTCTGCTGCATACAAGAAACACATCTCAAATTCAAAGACAGACACTACCTAAGAATGAAAGGCTGGGAAAAGACTTTCCAATCAAATGGTCTTAAGAAACAAGCAGGTGTAGCCATCCTGATATCCAACAAAATAGACTTCAAACTAAAATCAAAAGAGATCAAGAAGGGCATTACATCCTCATCACAGGAAAGATCCACCAAGATGAAGTTTCAATTCTGAACATTTATGTCCCAAACACAAGGGCACCCACATATGTAAAAGAAACATTACTAAAGCTTAAACCACATATAAAACCCCACACATTAATAGTGGGAGATCTCAACACCCCATTTTCACCACTGGACAGATCTCTGAAATCGAAACTTAACAGAGAAATAAAGGACTTAACTGATGTCATGACCCAATTGGACCTAATAGATATCTACAGAACATTCCATCCTAACAAGAAAGAATATACCTTCTTCTCAGCACTCCATGGAACTTTCTCTAAAATCGACCATATACTTGGCCACAAAGCAAATCTCAACAGATACAAAACAATTGGAATAACCACTTGTGTTCTATCAGACCACCATGGTTTAAAGTTAGATTTCAACAACAACAAAAACTACAGAAAACCTACAATCTCATGGAAACTGAATAATGCTCAACTGAATTACCAATGGGTTAAGGAGTAAATAAAGAAATTAAAGACTTCCTAGAGATCAACAAAAATGAAGACACCACATACCCAAACTTATGGGACACTATGAAAGCAGTGTTAAGAGGGAAATTCATAGCACTAAATGCCCACATAAAGAAGTTGGAGAAATCCCACACTAGTGACTTAACAGCACATCTGAAAGCTCTAGAACAAGAAGAAGCAAAGTCTCCCAGGAAGAATAGACGCCAGGAAATTATCAAAGTGAGAGGTGAAATTAATAAATTAGAAACTAAGAGAATAATACAAAAAATTAATGAAACAAAGAGTTGGTTCTTTGAGAAAATCAACAAGATAGACAAGCCCTTATCCAAACTAACCAAAAGACAGAGAGAGAGAATCCAAATCAACAAAATCAGAAATGAAAAGAGGGACATAACAACAGACATTGAGGAAATCCAGAGAATTATAAGGTCATATTTCAAAAACCTCTACTCCATGAAACTGGAAAACCTAAAAGAAATGGACATTTTTTCTGGATAGGTACCACATACCTAAGTTAAATCAAGACCAGATAAACTATTTAAATAATCCAATAGCCCCTAAGGAAATAGAAACAGTCATTAAAAGTCTCCCAACCAAAAAAAAAAAAAAAAGCCCAGGACCAGATGGTTTCAGTGCAGAATTCTACCAGATCTTCAAAGAAGAGTTAATACCAATACTCTCTAAATTGTTCCACATAATAGAAACAGAAGGAACATTACCAAACTCCTTCTATGAGGCTACAATTACCCTGATTCATAAACCAAACAAGGATGCAACAAAGAAAGAGAACTACAGACCGATCTCCCTCATGAACATTGATGCAAAAATACTCAATAAAATACTGGCAAACAGACTCCAAGAACACATCAGAACAATTATCCACCATGATCAAGTAGGCTTCCTCCCAGGAATGCAAGGGTGTTTCAACATACGAAAGTCCATCAATGTAATACACCATATAAACAAACTCAAAGAAAAAAACCACATGATCATCTCACTAAATGCAGAAAAGGCATTTGACAAAATCCAACACCCCTTCATGATAAAAGTCTTGGAGCGATCAGGAATACAAGGAACATACCTAAACATAATAAAGGCAATTTACAGCAAGCCAACAGCCAACATCAAATTAAATGGAGAGAAACTCAAAGCAATTCCACTAAAATCATGAACGAGGCAAGGCTGTCCACTCTCCCCATACTTATTCAATATAGTACTTGAAGTTCTAGCCAGAGCAATAAGACAACATAAGGAGATTAAGGGGATACAAATTGGAAAGGAAGAAGTCAAGCTTTCCCTATTTGCAGATGGTATGATAGTATACTTGAGTGACCCCAAAGATTCCACCCAGGAATTGATAAAGCTTATAAACACCTTCATCAACATAGCAGGATACAAGATCAACTCAAAAAAATCAGTAGCTCTCCTATATACAATGGACAAAGAAGCTGAGAAGGCAATTAGAGATACATCACCCTTTACAATAGCCACAAATGACATAAAATACCTTAGGGTAACACTAACCAAGCAAGTGAAGGACCTATATGACAAGAACTTTAAGTCCCTGAAAAAAAGAAATTGAAGAAGATGTCAGAAAATGGAAAGATCTCCCATGCTCATGGATAGGCAGGGTTAACATAGTAAAAATGGCAATCTTACCAAAAGCAATCTACAGATTCAATGCAATCCCCATCAAAATACCAACACAATTCTTCACCTGGAAAGAACAATACTCAACTTCATATGGAAAAACAAAAAACCCAGGATAGCCAAAAGAATCCTGTGCAATAAAACAACCTCTGGAGGCATCACAATCCCTGACTGCAAGCTCTACTATAGAGCTGCAGTAATAAAAACAGCTTGGTATTGGCATAAAAACCGACATGTGGACCAATGGAATCGAATTGAAGACCCTGACATTAACCCACACAACTATGAACATATACTTTTTGACAAAGAAGCCAAAAGTGTACAATGGAAAAAAGAAAGCATCTTCAACAAATGGTGCTGGCATAACTGGATATCAACGTGTAGAAGGCTGCAAATAGATCCATATCTGTCACCGTGCACAAAACTTAAGTCCAAGTGGATCAAGGACCTCAACATAAATCCAGCTACTCTGAACCTGCTAGAAGAGAAAGTAGGAAGTAGTCTTGAACACATTGGCATAGGAGATCACTTCCTAAATATAACACCAGTAGCACAGACACTGAGACAAACAATGAATCAATGGGACCTCTTGAAGCTGAGCAGCTTTTGTAGAGCAAAGGATATGGTCAACAAGGCAAAGCGACAGCCTACAGAATGGGAAAAGATCTTCACCAACCCCACATCTGACAGAGGACTGATATCCAGAATATATAAGGAACTCAAGAAATTAGACATCAAAACAACCAACAGTCCAATTGAGACATGGGCTTTAGAACTAAAGAGAGAATTCTCAACAGAGGAAACTCAAATGGTTGAAAGACATTTAAGGAATTGCTCAACATCCCTAACCATCAGGGAAATGCAAATCAAAACAACTCTGAGATACCACCTTTCGCCTGTCAGAATGGCTAAGATCAAAAACACTGAAGACACTTTATGTTGGAGAGGATGTGGAACTAGGGGAACTCTCCTCCACTGCTGGTGGGAATGCAACCTTTTACAACCACTTTGGAAATCAATATGGCACTTTCTTAGAAAATTGGGAATCAATCTCCCCCAAGATCCAGCTATACCGCTCCTGGGCATATACCCAAGAAATGCTCAATCATACCACAAGAGCACTTGCTCAGCTATGTTCATATTAGCATTGTTTGTAATCGCCAAAACCTGGAAACAACCTAGATGCCCTTCAACTGAAGAATGGATAAATAAATTGTGGCACATATACACAATGGAATACTACTTAGCAGGGAAAAACAATGACATCATGAGGTTTGCAGAAAAATGGATGGATCTAGAAAAAAATCATCCTGAGTGAGGTAACCCAGACTCAGAAAGACAAATATGGTATGTACTCACTCATAGGAGGATGCTAGATGTGGAACAAGGATGACTGGACTGTTACTCATATCACCAGTGAGGCTACCTGGAAAACGGGACCCCAAGAAAGACACGGAGAAATGGAAGAGATCTACATGAACAGCCTGGACATGAGTGGGAGCAATGAAGGGCAAGGGTCGAGGGAAAGAGAGCGGGAGATCCTAGCTGGATCAAGAAAAGAGAGGGAGAACAAGGAATAGGAGACCATGGTAAATGAAGACCACATGAGAAAAGGAAGAAACAAAGTGCTAAAGAGGCCCACAGAAATCCACAAAGATACCCCCACCAAAGACTTCTGGCAATGGTCGAGAGACAGCTGGGACTGACCTACTCTGGTGATGGGATGGCCAAACACCCTAATAGTTGTGACATAAACCCCATGGAAGGACTGAGGAATCTGGATGCAGACATCCACGGCTAGGCCCCTGGTGGAGCGCTGGGAGTCTAATTAGTGAAAAAGAGGAGCGTTTTTATGAGTGAGAATTGTTGAAACCAAGGTTGGATAAAGCACAGGGACAAATAACCAAGTGAATGGAAACACATGAACTATGAACCAAAGGCTGAGGGGCCCCCAACTGGATCAGGCCCTCTGAATAGGTGAGCCAGTTGATTGACTTGATCAGTTTGGGAGGCATCTAGGCAGTGGTACCAGGTCCTGGGCTCATTGCATGAGTTAGCTGTTTGAAACCTGGGACTTATGCAGGGACGCTTGGCTCAGTCTGGGAGGACGGGACTGGACCTGTTGGGACTGAGTCTATCAGGTCGATCCCAGTCCTCGGGGGAGACCTTGATCTGGAAGAGGTGGGAATGGGGGGTGTGCTGGGGGAAGGGGAGGGGGCCAGGAAGGGAGAGAACAAGGGAATCTGTGGCTATTATGTAGAACTGAATAGTATTGTAATATAAATACAAAAAAAAAAAATAAAGTCATGCACCACCCCCAAAACAAAACAAAACAACAACAACAACAACAACAAAAACCATGAGAATTCTCTTCTTTCACAACTCTGGCACACAGAAATTTAAACCCAGTGTTTCTCTGGGTCTGCTTTTCCTCTGAGCCTCTGAAGGAAGGAAGGAAGGAAGGAAGGAAGGAAGGAAGGAAGGGAGGGAGGGAGGGAGGGAGGGAGGGAGGGAGGAAGGAAGGAAGGAAGGAGTAACTTGTCTTTTCTGAGAGTCAGGTTGTAGAAGTTTCAGCAGCCCTGGATTCCGTGGTCCACATTTTTGCCATGCCATAGGAGGTTCTTTCCTAACACATCAGGTCCACCCATAATGACCTTATCCACACTGACCACCTCAGCAAGCAACACATTTCCATACTGGACTCACAAGATATCAGGACTTCAAGTTTAATAGAAGTTTTGGGAAGACCTTTGTCTGTAGTCACTTAAGATTTCCCTCAAGCTAAAGTGCAGGTGATTGTAATAATCAGCAAATGCTCTTTTTTCAGAAGGGAGACCCTTCCAGTCTATATATAAAACATATATATATTACCATGAGTGACAGTGCTCAGGATAGGAGCTACCTGCTCTATACACCTTTGTCACTTAGATTATGCAATCAAGTAGAAGAAAGGCCTTGCCTATACCATAGAACCTATATGAATCTATCGCTGAGCTGTTAGGCATAAATATTCATGTGAAATCCTTGAAAATTTAAATTATCAGTCATGGAACTTTTGCCCCTTTAGGTTAACTTCCATTAAATATTGTGAACTAACATGTGCTTGGTGGACTACATGAACTCTTTTGTTGTTTTTGAAAATGGAACAGTTTCATAAATACTTCATGTTCAAAGTAAAGCATAAATAGAGGGTAATGTTTTTGTATGGATATAGTGAGGAATAAGGATTTTATATTGTATGAATGATTCACAATTGACAAGAAGACACACTAGCAGAGTAGATCAGAGTTCCAAATCTAAATAGGGAAACTAATCTAAGCAGTGATATTAACCCACTGATTTGAAATTAATGAATTCTCCCTATCAGGTTCCAAGGAATGAGACAGAAAATACTTTAGATTGTAGAAAGACACTGATGTAATACTGGTTTGCAGGCATGAATGATTCATACAGAAAGGATTTTTAAGACTCCTGCAGGCCATTGTCAAGTTAGATTGGCATAGGCAATAATCAGTTTTAGAAAGCAGTTGTGTCCTACTGACTTTCAATGTGCTGTTTCTGGATTACACATTCTTTCCACATTTTCCATCTCACTTCCCATGGCATCCTCTGTTGGAAGACATTTGCATCATCCCAAGTCACTGTTGCATGTAACTATTATGTTGCAGAGTTTTGGGCAAGTGTACTCAAGAGAAGTGACCCCTGGGGTCTTGCTATTTGTCCTCGTACATGAAATTGTGTGGCCTGAGGCTATAGAAGATCTCCAAACATATTTTGAAGCTTATTTTTATCATGAATGCAGGATCTCACATGAGAAGACGAAGGGAAGGATGATTTTATGAATTCTCTGTGAAGTAGAAGAGGCTTGGATAAAAAGTGTGTGATTAGAGTGATGGCTTCACTCTTCAACAATGTTACAAATGCATGTGCTCACAAACACACACGCTGTGTCTACACCTGATAGCCACTGTGGTAGACACATCTATTTTAAGATGTTCTCTTGGATTTCTATTTTCTGGCTCCTGCAGACCCTTGTTCTTGTGTCCTCCTTCAGTGCTTCTCAGTGTCATTTGAAAACACAATGGAATCGATACAGTGATGGAAATGTGGTGATTGCTGCATTTGTTTATCTTTATGACTATATTCACAGGGACGAAATGATTGATTTTACTGAAGGAGAAAGTATTTCCATTCAGTAAGTGCTTTTAAAAAATGTATTCATTTTCAGAATTCAGTTTTCATTGTTCTCAAAGAAGTTTGGATGCTCACAAAATGTAACTTTATTTCTGATCCACGCATCCCTCTTTTGTATTCACATAATTTGTTTTCAGGTGTGTTTTCCTGATCACCATTTTGTTCTCTTTAGATTAGATGATGGGTTTGTTTTTATTTATACTATTTAAACACTTGATACGTCTATCCTTTCTATCCTCTGTCAAGCCTTTAGCTGCTCAGGGGTGGAATATTGTCATGGTTTTCTCTGCAGAAGGAATGCTGAATTCAATCTTGACATATTACTTTTGATATTTTTCAAAATGTAGTTGTTCCACAGTGAGAAATAATGTCAACCACTTTAGTGACTCCAGAGTTCCTTATGTGTGTTTCAGTGACAGGGACTGCACATGCTGGCTGCTTCGGATTGGAGAGGAGAAATGTGAGAACTTAGAGCTGGGACTTCTTATATTACAATCCTTTCAGATGACTCACAATATTTTTCTTTAATTTAGATTGGAAATATTATAGATTCTGTCAACTTAGCTTCTTTCCCCCATTTCATTCCTGTTTTAAGTATTTGCAAACCGATACAGATATGTTCAGGAAGAAACATTGATGTTGATGGTGGCCAGTGAGGGTTGTTTTTTATTTAGTTTGATTCCTATAGGATTAGAGGGCACTGGCAAACAATTTGGAAGAATTGTGTGGACTCTTGCTAGAGAGAAATGCACATGTATGATTCTTTGAGTAGGATGTAAGGTTTATTTCATTCCATGAATGCATTTCTGTAGATGTAGGATCCCAATATTAAGAACTGAAATGGAGGAAGATGGCTTGCATTCAATTTAGAACACAACCCTATAAAGTGGAAATGCAAAAGCAGTTTCCCAGTGGAGAGTCATCTGATAGACAATTAAGAGTGAAGATAAAATTAGGTCCTTGCAATTTGATTGTATTTTTCATGAAATCCTGGTGATGCTAAATAACCAGCTGATGGTCAGTAGAGAAGGAAAAATGACCAAGTAGGAAATGTTTGATAATAAGATAGTCATGACAAGTTAGGCTGAAATGGCCACAGCAAATATGTCCACAAAAATCCAATTATAGATGCATTCTCTTGTGATTACATTTAGGAAGTGGGCTTAATTTGTCTTTTTTCCTTTTCAGTTTATTTTCCTCACATTTTATTTGGATATGCATAGCTACGTTCATTCTGATCTGCATAACAGAAGGTCATTAAATGTGGGTCCAGTGATATTTTCCATTACAGTTATTTGTGTGGCTTAATCTTTTATTTGGTTATCTTTCATGTAATTAAAAAGATGATAAGCAAACAATCCTTATTTTCTTTTAGTGCACATGAAATTTTATAGACATGTTATAGAAATTGTGTTTTAGAATTCTCAAACTTTAAAATAGGAATAAAATACTATATGACCAAGTTATTCCACTTCTGGCCTCATTAGTATAAAACTACATATCCTGTCATGGTTTGTTTCTATTATTTTGAATAAAGTTCTTATCATTCAGTTGTAACTTTAAAACATTTTTTTAAATTTAAGTGATATTTTCCAAATAAATATACATTTTCTCAGTGTATTTTTATAGCTAGATATACTTTATGCAAAATTTGGACCATTTCTTCATGATGAGAACATTATATGATCTTTTCTAACTCTTCAAATCCCATAGTTATTTCCAGTTGAAATTATGTATCATATGGGCTAGCATAGATACTTTAGGTCCTTTGAAGCATCTTTCAAGTTCAATGGACATTTAAAATTTTCTATTTAAATATATGTTATCATTTTAAATGTTATGCTCAATACTAGGTTTTATTATCACTTTACTTGTGTCATTATTATCATGTGCGTCACTCTTCAAAGGATACTTTCTCCTTTTAATTATATAAAAAAGACAATATGAGTGACAATTAATAATTTACTTAAAGTAAAAAGTAATTAATTACTTTACACTTTAACTATATAAAAAAGACATTGATATGAGTGACAATTAACAATTTGTTGTTAACTATATTTGATTCTCTGCCTTTATTCATAAGTATTGCATAAATAAGTCTTAGGGCCCATGTTCATATCCCTAGGATACAAGAGGAGGAGCAGAATAAAGGTTAAGTACATCCTCAGGCCGCAGTGAGTTTGAGATTAGCCTGACTCATACTGTATCAATAAATAAAGATATTGAGAATAGCATATATGCTTTCTTCTGCAATTCATCCATTGCATGTGTGAGAATGCATCTCAGTAATTTCCCAGTGACTTCCCAAGGTATCTATGTGCTTCAAAGTCTAGGGTTCCCTCTTTCTTTTATATAAATGATATATAATAATGATAGTGGTTTTCAAATATTCTAAACATTGTGTTGTTATATAAAATTTTTGAAACGATCTTGATTTAAACTAAATTTCTCCAAATCTATAAATTATGTAGGGATCGTCAACTTATACAAAGGGAGATAACACTATTCAAAATCATGGTTTAAAACACATCTCATATCAGTTTGAGTAGAAAGTGGGTGACCACATGACTGTGCATAGAAGGTATTGATGGGACAGGAATCTTTATGTGTGTATTTGTGTGTGCATGTTTGGAAGTGTTCATATTTTTTACATGATATAGTAGCCCATGGTAAATCCCAGGGATAGATATATCAAAGCATCAAATAATAATGTGTAGAGACAGTCTCTCATTGGCCAATATGCTCAATGGATCTGCATATAAACATCTACTTCCCAAAGAATAGCAGTTCCCATCATTATATAAATTTTTCTCCAAGGGTTTTTATTTGAAATCCAGGTTCTGTTGTTTGCATGGCTACACAAATACATGAGCTACCTTCCTAATCCAATTTTAAATTTTGACATGTTCAGTTTCATGAATCGTTTTTATGGCTATGTGTCTTATATTCTTTTTTTAGTGTCTCCATATCTTTATACCTCTCACAAATGTTCTTCTCTTTCCATGAATGTAGCATTGATTATGATATGGAAGAGGAATGATGAGTAGCCAGACCCATTAGTCCCCCCTGGTGAGAGGTCACTTGAAGTTGTTTTATATATTTATATAGATAGATCTCTCTTAACTTTTTGAACTAAACAAAGGGGCGATGTAGAAAAGGCATCATCTAGAATGCCTCAGAGAGCAGTCCTTCTAAGTGTCCAAAGTAAAAATGAGAGATGAAAAATTTCTGATCATAGTAGAGACATTGATGACAGCATTCATACTAGGAATGTGTTATGCAAGTGGGGTCACTTCTGCAACATATAAACTCAGATAGTGAGCACTACTATACCTCCTATTGAGAGTGTATCTAGGAACATATTTGGCACAATTTCCCCTCATTATAGGAAGAAAATAGGCAAGAAAATCAACTAAATACCCCACAGCAGGGTTTGCCATGGATGTTAGAAGGTGTGATTTTTGTCACTGTTGTAAGGACAGTAGTTTGGTGGAAACATGAGACACTTTGAGCTGACCTGTGTAAGTTCAGAATAAGCTACTTTCTCTCCTCTATTACAATCTTTTGGGAAACAAGAGGTAAAGTTTGAACAAATACTTTTAGCATCATTATTAACATGAGTTTGTTTAGTAAGATGAAATGTGAATCTATGCTGGTCTGGTCCACGTTCTAGAGCCTTCAAAAGAAGGTAAGTTTAATCAGTTGTTTGTTACATCAGACTCCTGCATAAAGAACAGTTACCTGGTGCTCTGTAAGAAAAGCCAGTTGAAGTCCAAGGACCCCATGTGAGATTCCAGAATAATCTCCAAATTGGTGAATTTTGAGACAGAATGTCATGCCATCCCTTTAAATCAGAGAGCACGAATGGTAAGTGTACTGAAGGACACATTCTATCTGTGGGAAGTACATATTGTGAAAGAGACAATGTTCCATAGTTGGTAAAAATAGCTTTTAGATTTGACATGAGATTTGAGAGATTCCTTGGTTTTTCTGAGATGTTGATAGACACTGTGGTGCTGAAGTAAGCTATAGTCTTCTATGGGGAAATTGAACTCTATCTATTTAACTCAAGGACAATCAGAAGTGAGAAATTATTCTTTAAATAACATTTCATGCAATTAAGCATAATTTTTGAGGACTGCTATTCCTTAAATTGCTAAAGAGATACATTGAGCATTTTAATGGTGATCATACTTTACTGGTGTACACTCTAGACTGCATAATTAGTAAAACTTAAGTTCTGTTTTTGTTCTGTAGAGGTCTATTGAGAATTCAGGCCCAAGCATTCTCTTGGGCTTCTGAAGAATCTCTGTTTGTTCAAGCCATTCATGTGCTACTATCCTTCTTAGTGATCGCAAGTCAACAGCATTGCTTGGCCTGACTGTGACTTTCCTTGGAAGCATTGAGTGAACTGTATCACTGTCCTGAGTCTCCTCATTGTAGAATGTACACAGGGAAGAATTCAATCTAAATGACAGACAGTTCTGCATAATTGTTTAACTTATTCCACAAAAACTTTAATACCATAGGTATTACCTTTAAATCTTGATCTCTATGTACATTAACCCACTTGTAAGTTCATAACTTGAAAATGCCTTGTTGTTTTCTACCCACTGTGGAAAACTCCACATATCATAATCTTGATATATAAATTCTTCTTTTTAAAAACAATTTCAAACTTCACATGATTTTAACATTTTATCTTTGTTAATACCATAAAACACAATGAGCTTAACTCATAAGTTTACAAACTGTTGTGAGAATATTTTTTGCAGGAGTATATCCTAGTTTTAAGTTCTCAATGACACTACATTTCAAATTCATACCTGTGCAGCCTAGGAAAGCCATAAAATTAATCAACTTACTTATAGAAAATTGTTAATTAGTTTCTGATGAGAGTGTCGGTGACACATTATGAGTCACATTGAAAATACTTTACTTAGTGTGTACAAATAAAATTTTGCATTACATAGATATTTCTTCCCACCTTTTTAAAACACTGGCTGGTCAACTCCTCTCTTTTTAAAGATTATTAACTTTTAACTAATCCTGTAGTAGCTACTTAGTCCACCAGATTTGAAGGTATGA
Organism: Peromyscus maniculatus bairdii; assembly: GCF_049852395.1. Taxonomy (NCBI): domain Eukaryota; kingdom Metazoa; phylum Chordata; class Mammalia; order Rodentia; family Cricetidae; genus Peromyscus; species Peromyscus maniculatus. The sequence continues at coordinate 41,646,956 of NC_134874.1, read as the reverse complement.
AGATTGCTGTTGTTTAGTTTAAAAGTTAGGAAAGAGCTCTGTGTTGGATCTTTCAAACTCATTTGTTCATTTTTTTGTTTTTAATTAGTCTGTAGTAGTTAGAAATATCCTTAAAATCATTAACATGATTGATTTCTATATATGCATTCCTACATACATATATCAGATTTAAAATCACAGATATAAAATAAAATAATCATCTCCTTAAAAATAATTTTATTCTTCTGTAATACAATATATCACAACAACAGCTTCCTCTAGCTCCACTCCTCCAAGGCACCCCACTTCCCCTCTTCCCAAGATCTACTGACCTTCTGTTTCCCTTCAGAAAAGATCAGGTCTCTAAGTTGATAACATGGCATTACAAAATTCAGTAGGTTTAGATTTTAAGCCTCATATCAAGACTGGGTGAGGCAGCCCAGAAGGAGAAACAATAATATCTCAGTAGCGGCAAAAGTGGCAGAAACTCATCCCTCAACTGTTACAAGATAACAACCATAGCATGTTTATGGAAGGCCTAGCACAAACCCATGTAGGCGCATGGTTGCTCCTTCTATCTCTAAAAGCCATATAAGCCCTGCTTGTTTGATTCTGTGTGTTATGTTTCCCTGCTGTCCTCAATCCCGCTGGCTTCTACAATTCCTCTTCTCCTGGGTTCCTTGAGATTGTCTAATGTTTGACTCTGGGTGTCTTCATCTGCTCCAATCAGCTACCTGAGTCAAGAAAGGGCTATATGTAATAGGAGAAGTGTCTTCTGGTCTAGGAGTAATAATCACTTAAAGGTAATTTTTAACTGTAGGAGTAGGGAACATGAAGGAGAACCAGAATTGGTTCTACAAATAGAATATTTAATTGGCTGATTATTTCTCTACAGTGTCAAAATACTAGTGGGTCTGCTATGTAGATCTCCTTATTAGAAGATATAACCAGTGCTATCAGTTCAACTCAGCTTTTTCCCTAAGGACTTGTAGATCCACCCAAGACTTTTAGGTGATGAAACCATTACTTGCTATATATGCTGGACATTTAAATTATAACCATTCCTGAAATGATATAAAATTATTTGTTGGTAGAAATATGACATAAAAATTACAAAATTACCATTGCATCAAACTGGTAGGCAGTATGGTGTGAGTCTTGTTCAGCAATTCTGACAGAATATTTCTCTAGGTTCAAGTTGAAGAATTACCAGTGTTGTTTGGCCTTCATATTTGCTATTGAAGAGATCAACAGGAACCCTCATCTTTTACCCAACACATCTCTAGGATTTGATCTCTATTATGTTGATAGATATGAATGGGATTTTCTCAGGGACGCTTTTCTTTGGCTCACAGGAATGAGAACCAACATTCCCAATTACACATGTAGAAGGGAGAACAAAGCTTTTGTTCTACTTACAGGAACATCATGGGCAGCATCTGCACGTATGGGGAAACTGCTGAATCTCTACAAATATCCACAGGTGAGGGACGTGGGTGTGAGGGAGCAGGTAAACTGTACTAAAATGCTGACATTTCAAATGTTTTCTTATGTAAAGGAGAGAGACCTATCACTTGTCTATCAAAAAGAAGTCAGGCATTGTTTAGTAGCCTCATATACTTTGCTTGTGATAGAGAATAGTAAGAGTAAGGTTGGAGCCTACAGTGGGTGTTTAGAAAACTCTGTGTCTTGTCAGGATTCTCAATAAAAGTCTTCAGAAATGAGATAGAATTTTAAAATACCATGAACATCAGTTAGAGCCAACGAATCCCAAGTGCTACCTCAGGTCTAAGATTGTGTTCTATATCAATGTTTTCATTCTTGTTTCTGATTTTAAATTCCCTTCAGCTTAGTTTTGGGCCATTTGATGCTATCCTGAGTGACAGAAGCCAGTTTTCTTCTCTCTACCAGACAGCTTCAAATGACTCATCTCTGTCACTTGGCATTGTCTCTTTGATGATTTATTTCAGCTGGACCTGGGTCAGATTGGTCCTTATAGATAACCATAAAGGAATTCAGATTCTATCAGACTGGAGAGGAGAGATGCACAGAAATAGAGTGTGTGTAGCTTTCATGAAAATGATGCCTGAAAACTTGAGTTACTTGGACTATTCATTCAAAGGAACTATTGAGCTGCTCCTGATATCATTGACAAACGTGGTTATCATTTATGATGACAACAAATCCTTACTTTTCATAATCCTATGTCAAGTGCATTTGTTAATAGCATGGAAAGTCTGGGTCATAAATTCACAATTGGATGTTGGTACCATCAGAGAACCTTTTCTTTTTGATTCATTTCATGGGACTCTCCTTTTTGCAAACCACCATGATGAGATTTCTGATTTTAGAAAGTTTATGCACAAATATACTCCTTCTAATTACCCAGAAGACCATTATCTTGCTCTTATTTGGAATATATTCTTCAATTGTTCTTTGTCTGTACCTGATTGTAAAATATCAGGTAACTGTCTGTCCAATGCTTCATTGGAATTATTCCCTTCAAATCTGTGAAACATGGACACGACTGAAGAAGGTTACAATATCTATAATTCTGTATATGCTGTGGCTCACAGTCTTCATGAAATGAGTGTCAAACAAGTGCAAATTCAACCTCATGTAAATGGGGAGGATAAGGCCCGCTCCTTGGAGGTAATGTCTCTTCCTATGTATTTTACCAATAGCGATGTGACATACTGTGTATTTACAAAAATACCCAATATACTATTTTACTTCATGGCAGATTTTACCAAAGATCACATGCCAAGCTGTTTGCAATTACTTGTCTAAAAATCATTACATTGCAGATAAATTGTGTCATTGGCAATACAAAGGATGAAATATATGTATGTTAGTATCCACTTTGTATTACAAATGTTCTCAGAATCTCATAATAATAGGCTCAATTTGATACCCAATTCTGTCTAAATACATTTCAGTACAGAAATAGGTGAAGTAGATCCTAAGCTGTCAAATGCTATCAGAGCTATAAGGCTTAAATGTTGAAGCAATGACTATGTTAGCTAACTGACCATTTTATTACACATTGGAATTCAACATCAAAATTTAAAAACTGAAAATTGATCATTTTCCTTAAATAATTGTCTATAGCTACCAACTGCAAATTTTGGATATTTGCCTCAATTAGCATTCTTGGGATATCCTTGATTTTCTGTGTGTGTGTGTGTGTGTGTGTGTGTGTGTGTGTGTTTGTTTTGTCATGCTTTCTTTTGACACTCACTTGAGGTGTAGAAACATTATGAGTGTGTTATTTTGGGGACTTTCATCATTAAAGTCATTAATAGCTTGTAACTTGCATTTCAGATAAGAGATTAAAGTCAGTGTGAGACTTTGGTTCTTTGGGTTTTGTTGAGTATTTATGGGACTAAATTCATCATAAGATTCTACATCTCTTTTGGCTTCTCCCTTTTCTCAATAAAACCCATTTCAAAAATGGTGCTGGACACAATGTGGTTTTGGATTCACAAAGAAATTTAGATGCAGAGTATGACATTCTCAACTACTGGAATTTTTCAAATGATCTCAGAGAAATGATGAAAGTTGGAACATTTTCTCCAAAAGCTCCACCAGGTCAACAACTGTTTTTGTCTGATCATATGATACAGTGGGCTGTAGGATTTAGTAAGATGTGTTGAATCTTATATCATTGCATTGCATTACTTGTAAATAAACATTTGTTTCCTAATGTAATGTTTTCTGGTTCTTTATGAGAGACTATTTAATATACACAAAACAACTGTCGATACGATGAATTTTTTGTTGACTTATCCTGGGCAATATGATTGTTTATTTTTCCATACATTTCTCCCATGGATAATATTTCAAGTGATAAATTGATTGTCTGTAGTGATATATTGTATATCAAAAAAAGCTTGCCTGAGGATTAGAGGACAAATCAGCCACTATATCAAACATAGAGACCATCTTTAAACCTAGTACATGGGAGGCAGAGTTCCATCTGGATCTCTGTAAGTTCAAAGTCACTATGTACTATATGAGATTGATTCAGTCTAGGAGTGAAACAGGCAGGCAGTGGTGGTACACACCTTTAACCCCAGTACATTGGAAGCGCATGCCTTTAATCTGGGTACTAACATGGCTGGGTGGAGAGGGTACATAAGGTGTGAGGAGACAGAAAATAAAGCTTTCCATGAGAGTCTTTCAGCTGGGGATGTGGAAACCAACAGTCAGGCTGTCTTTCACTGAGGAAGCCTTTTGTCTTAGACTCTTTCAGCTGACGTGGCACAAGCAATAGTCAGAGGATTTATAGAGTTGGTGAGGTAAGACGTGGAGGTGTCTTGTTCCTTTGTCTCTATGATTTTTCAGTATTTCTGGCTCTGTTTTTTATTATATGTTCTTTAGAAATTTGAGCAACAATTGTCTATTTATTAAGTTTCATCCTTGTGCTAAATCTATAGTGAAAAGAGGATTAATTTGACTCTAAGAACTGGAAATATCAGTGGATAGTCACTTGCCCTTTGGGTTCCCAGCCATGGAAAAAGCATTGGAGCATGGAGGGCACAAAGCTGTAGGTTAATTAAATGTCTTGCTCCTGCTAAAGGAAACATTTGATCAAACAATCAAAATCATATATCAAACAGAAGCAACTTAAGATCATAGACATAACAGGGTGTCATGTGGTAGGTACAGTTCATCAACATTTAGACAGCCTTGGCTGCAGGAGCCTGAGAAAGTTATTCACATTGCTTCTTCAGTCAGGAAGTAGATAAAGGTGAAAACTACTCTTTACATTCCTTCTCCTTTTTTTCTGGCTAAAAAAAGAGTCAATGATATGGTGCTACCTACTTTTAGAGGATATCTTCCTTTTTCAAATACCCCAATATAGATATATAGATCTCTCACACCATGTCCCCAAAACTTGTTTTCACTGTAATTTGAAGTCCTTTCAAGTTTGAAACAAAAGAGGTATTAAATATCACTATTATAAAATTTTTGCTCCCTCCAGCTATTAGAAAGCACACAGCAGGGACACTTTCTGGCATTCTCGTTGTCCTTCCAGACATATATTCAGTGATGTAACTTCAAGTCTATTTTTTTTGCCTTACCTCTTACACTCCAAGAAATCTTCAAAGATTTGTTATCATTGGATCATTGTTTTAATACATTGAACTTTGTAAGACATACCATATTAAACTAGAAGCATCAACACAACAATTTACCATTATAAATATAAAAACTTGCCATCTCATTGTTCAATATTGAAAAATAATCTATTTATTATCTTCAACCTTTCTTCTCCTGAGTATTTTCTCTCATGTATTTCATTCTCAGCTTCTTCGCTCTGTGTGCAGTGAGAGCTGTGTTCCTGGATTCAGAAAATCCCCCCCAGGAGGGCAAGGCGACCTGTTGCCATGACTGTACTCCTTGTCCAGACAATGAGATTTCCAATGAGACAGTAACGGTCAGTGTAACGGGCATTTCCACCTCGCCACAATGTTTGTCAATGTCTAAGGAGGTGGAAAAGTTCATGAAAGATCAGTGGTAATAATCCCTATTATGTCCTTTAAAAGAAAAAAATGTTTCAGTTCATTGTATCATTTTAATTTGCAGTCTGGGCCATTGAAATTCATAACGGATCAATGCTGTTTGTTCTCTCTAGGCATTGGTCTTTGTACAAAACCACTTTGTTGTCCTACTCTGTTGGCTTCAGTTTACTCCGGTATTAATTATCAACTTTCCATGTTTTTGAAAGCATTTATTTAGTTCATAGTGTGCACACTTTTAATGGTTGTGTCTTTATCATCCTTACTTTCATTATTCTAGTCACAGCTCTGGATTTATCAAAGATGTTCAGAATTTATTTGGTTTACATCTGGTTATATTTATAAATGTTTTAAGTAAGAATTGTTCATGTTGTTTTGTCTCTGAATGCTTTGCATGCATGCATGTATGTATGTGAACCATATGATTGCTTGGGACACATGGAAGATAGAAGAGGGCATCATATCACCTGTATATGAAATCAAAGATGGCACTGAACCACCATGTATATGCTAGTGACAGAATATGGACCCTTCTTAAGAGCAACAGGTGCCTTGTACCAAACAATCTTTTATCCATATTCCATCCTTTTAATATCTTGCATAAATAACTTTCAACATTCCCTTAATGAATATCTTTCCTTCCTTGTTTACTTCCATCTCCATATGTGTACAGAAAGCATAATGCTACATAACATCTAGAGTGGTGAGAGAAGTCTACAGCATGGGTATTAAATTCCTAAAGTAGTTGTTGACCACAACATATACATATGTATATGTTGTGGTCAACAACTACATAGTGAAGATTGTTACAAACATACCATGAGAATCTTCCATTGAGCACAATTTTTTAAACCAATGGTTGTTTTTGTATTATGGAATGGAATCTAGATTTGTATCACTTCTTTTATTTGATTAACCTAAACTTAAATCAATTATAGTGCTCATTTAGTAACTTATACAAATGACTCTATTTTGTATAATGTATTAATGGAAGCATTATTGTACATAGAAGGTAAATTATAGAATACTGTCTTGTGACAAATAGTTGAAATGACATCATTACTTCCATTAGTGTTAGTGTTGAGATTAACCCATGTAGAGATGCACTCTTCTGTTCCTACAGCAACTGAAAACTGAAGTGAAAGATTCTGTTTTTCATGGCAGATCTGGTCACAATAGAGGAATCTGTGTAGAAATACATCAAAGGTACAGGAAATAGGCATGCAGTAATTGAAACAGTGAATTTGAAGAGCACACATAGACAAAATCATGAACATGGCTAGAAAAGCAGAGAGGATTTCCTATGTTGTACAAAACCTAATTGATCTTAATAAAAACTGGAGCCAGATATCAGGGTAAATGATGAAAGATCAGAGACAAAACAGCAAGCCTCAGCCTCTAGCTCTTACCTTGCTAACTCCTGAGCTTGAAAGGAACTGAGCTCCTGTCTCCTCTTGCCTCATATTCCTTTCTCTGCCCACCAATATCACTTCCAGTCTCAATATCTGTGGTGATGGGATTAAAGGCATATGCCTCCCAATTACTGGGAGCAAGGGCATGTGATTCCAAGTGCTGGGATTAAAGGTGTGTGCCACCACTGACCAGCAGCTATGGCTAACCATTGGCTGGCTTTGCCCTCTGAAATCAGGAAAGCTTATTTCTTAGAGCATACAGAAAATACTACCACATCCTGTCATTATTATTTCTGTCTAATGAGAGTCTTTGTTTATTAATTGAATATTATCAATATTCAATATTGAATCAATATTCCTTTTCCCATACATGTAGAGATTTAAAGATTTCTTCATAAAAATACAAATTTTCTAATTTTAGGGTGTTTTTTAAAATTATTATTTTATTTTATAATTAATTTAATTTACAAGTCAGCCAAGGATTCTCCTGTCATCCCTCTTCCCACTCCCCAGCCTTCTCCCCCAACCCACCCCCTATTCCCACCTCCTCCAAGGCAAGGTCTCTCCTGGGGATTCAGCTCAGCCTGGTAGATTCAGTTGAGGCAGGTCCACTCCCCTCCTCTCTACATTAAGGCTGAGCAAATGGGGTGTCTTCTAAGGTGACTCATTAAAAACATGTATATTAAGAATGGCTATACAGACCGTCAAGACTAATTGTGCAGATAGATGCTTTGTGTACATTGGCGGCATGGTAAGTTCATGAACATGTTACATTTATACATTGGAGGAAACCTAAAACCTCCCCCTCAAACCGTAAAGGGTTGCAGTTCAAGAAGATAATTCAAAATAGTTTGAGAAAGAAGAAACTAAAAGCTGTTAAACGGCTCAAAACAGAGAATCTTACTCTTCATATCACAAAATTACATATTTAAATTGCTATGAAATATTTAGCATGTTTTATATGCCCTATGCTCTTTTTTTTGGTTTTTCAAGACAGGGTTTCTCTGTGTAGCTTTGTGCCTTTCCTGGGACTCACTTGGTAGTCCAGGCTGGCCTCGAACTCACAGAGATCCACCTGCCTCTGCCTCCCGAGTGCTGGGATTAAAGGCATGCACCACCACCGCCTGGCTGCCCTGTACTCTTTACTAAATAAGACATGGAATTATGGCTGTGATGAATTTATGCTCTGTTAGAAACCAATAGCCAGTAAACTGAAGAGGAGTTCCTTGAGAGAGCAGATTGTGTGAAGTGACACAATGAAAGATACCCTTGAGAGCTTGTGTGGAGGTTCTAGCAGGGGAGTGCAGCTACTTGTATACATATGACTGAGGATTTGTCCTGCTCCAGTCAGGGAAGGTCCTCCTCTTTGAACAAGTGTGCACCTTCAGGAAGGATGTACATGGAATGGTGAGGGAGGAAGGGGACACCCGCCAGCCAGCCAGATCACATGAATCAAGCCTGGTCTTCAGTGGGGTCATAGACAGAGCACCCTCAAACCATTCTTGCAAGGAACTTGCTAGAGAACTCAGATGCTGTGAGTAGTCACATGTAGACACAGTACTAGCATGTATAGATGATATCTTGAGATATTTACCTGTTAGTGAATGTGCAGTCAGACCTATCAGTGAAGTCCAAGAGTGCTAACTTTACTAACACTACAGTGAAGTCCAGCACTATCATTAGAGGATATAAAAGTAATAAATATAAAACTATATGCCAGGTGTGTCATTTTTCAATACCAGTATCTTAATGTTTTCACCTTCTTAAGAAATCAATTTGAAAATGGTCAAATATTATGTAGCATATGACTTAATCTTTTCAGGATATAAAAGTATTGTTTTAGCTTAGTGCTCTGTTCTAGTAGCTTATGAAGATTTGGATGCATAAATATGGCAATATTTTCTCAATAACTGCACATTCTGTTTATATAGGGGTATCAATTACTTTTACAGAAAATGGTAACTAAATATATAATATTCACTTATGATATCTTTATATACAACTAATGCAAGAAGCATTTGCTCATGTTTACATTGAAATAGCTCTAATATGTCTTTTTCAACAACAGCTGCATGTGTGCTATGTAAAATGTACACAACTCCTCTGATTTGTGGAAGAATAATATATATGCATATTTGTTCATCAGTTAGTTACTTTTCTTGATGCTTTGACTAAATGACAAACTGCTTCTTAGTTTAAGAGTACAGATCTCATGGCATCAGGAGCAGGATCTTCTGGCCATGTTGGTACTGTAATCAGGAAGCTGGAAGAGAGATGGACAAATTGTGCTCCATTAGCTTTGTTTCTTTTTATGTAATCTGGGGCTCTAGGAAGTGAATGGGTGCCCATACTCTCAGTAGGTTTAATACCGTCTGCCATAATGAAACCCCAACTGAAATGCCCTCACAAACTCACCCAGACATTTGTCTCCTCCGAAATTCTAAATTCCATCAAGATGAACCATTGCAATCTATCTCTCTTTATTTCTTACTTCCTATAAAATTATTAACAAATCTACTCTATGAGAGTATGAAGTCACTAAGCAAGAAGTGCCTTGTTCTTATTTTGGGAGATCATGCATATGAATATGTATGTGTAATCAGCTTTTGGTGCCTGTAATAAATTCTTGACTTAAAAAAGATAATCTTGGCACTAGCAAAATCATGAATTCAATAAATTGTTGGTAAGAGTTCAACAAATACCAATTTGAAAAAGTCAGTTTGAAGAATATTAAATATATTAACCAAATACATGGAATAAATACATTGATATGTATATATATATATATATATTAGATATAACTCACAAGTTATCATTGGGAAATATTCAAAAATATCACACCATCACAAACTAAGACTAGTGCAAATGTCTTATATTACAAGGCAATGGGGGCACATGCCCTAATCCAAGCATTCTAGAGGCAGAGGAATATGTAGATGTAACCAACCGTCTTATTAAATAAGAAACACAGAACCAATGCAAAAAAGAAAGCCAAGAGGTCAGAGCTAAGTGCTAAAACCTTACCCTTCCTCCTGCGGTGGTCCTACCTCTCCGAACCAGAGCTACTTCCTGTGTGTCTGTCTTTTTATAGTGTTTCTGTTCTGCCTTCTCATTGGTTGTAAACCCAACCACATGACCGCCTCGTCACGGCCTGTCTGTGTAGACCTCCAGGTTTTCTATTGATTGGTATTGAGATTAAAGGCATGTGTATCCAATACTGGCTGTATCCCTGAACACACAGAGACTTACCTAGCTCTGCCTACCAAGTGCTGGGATTACAAGTGTATGCCACCACTGCCCTGTTTTCCTATGGCTTGCTAATAGCTCTGACCCCTGGGCAACTTTATTTATTAGCATACAAATAACATTTGAATACAAATAAAATGTCACCATAGGCAGACATATGTATGAATGAATTTGAGGCCAGCTTATTCTACAGAGTGAGTTCCAGAACATTTGTGCTACACGAGATCCCTGTGTAAAAAACTAAAACTAAAAAAAAAAAAAAACAAAAAAAAAACAACCAAAAAAAAACCTTTTACACCTATCTGTTAAATAAACCTTTTCTCCATGCAAATGACTAAACACTAAACAGTTTCACAGAGGGAAGTTTTCAGGCTATGAGGAATCTAATGATTCTCATTTCTGCATGAACCTTCAGCAAATTAAGAAACTGGAGAATCCAATTAACTGCATAAAAATAGATAAATTTTGGGCCAATGACTGAGAACATTACCACAGAGAAATTTGAAAGTACATTTTCCTGTACTGAACTCATATAACAAACTCACACTTGACGTGTTTCACAAGGGTGGAGTCTAATGAATGAGTTAGGTCTATGCAAGTTAGGTTAATAATTTATGATAATATATATATAGGAGAAGATTGCCACTTAAATATAAACATATTAAGTATGAAGATGTAGAGAATAGAATTGTTCACATCAAGTCCCAATAAAGACAATAGGCAGGATCAGTTTGGAATTATTGATTTCAGACAATTTAGGAAATTTCACTGTGGAAGACTAATTTATTGAATCTGAAACAATGAAGGGAAGAGATGTAGGTAACATGCCAGACAACTGGTGCTGGGAAGGGGCTTGGGATAAAAGGGAAGCCAGAGCACAAACTCGAGATAACATTTATTCCTGACTAGATTTGGAAGTGTGAAGTGTCCTGAAAGTCACTATTTCAACACACAGCAGAACCACTGCCTCCAGAAAGCTGTGACATTTCTGTCCTATGAAGACTCCTTGGGAATGGTACTCACTTGCATGGGCCTAGGCTACTCTCTCCTCACAGCTGGTGTTCTTGCTGTCTTTGTGAAGCACCACCACACTCCCATTGTCAAGGCCAACAATTGGGCTCTCACTTACATCCTGATCATCACTCTGATCTTCTGCTTCTTCTGTCCATTGTTCTTCATTGACCATCCCAACACAGCCACCTGTGTCTTTCAGCATATCACATTTGCAGTTTTGTTTACAGTGGCTCTCTCCACTGTCTTGGCCAAAACTCTTACTGTGGTTCTGGCTTTCAAGGTCACCATTCCAGGGAGAATGATGAGGTGGCTGATGATATCAAGGGCCCCTAACTTCATCATTCCCATCTGCACCCTCCTCCAGCTTGTACTCTGTGGAGTTTGGCTGAGCACCTCTCCTCCATTTGTGGACTCAGATGCTCACTCTGAACATGGGTACATCATCATTGTTTGCAACAAGGGCTCAATTGTTGCCTTCCACTGTGTCCTGGGATACCTCTGCCTCTTGGCACTTGGCAGCTACACTATGACCTACCTTTCCATGAATCTACCTGACACATTCAATGAAGCCAAGTTCTTGACATTTAGCATGCTGGTGTTCTTTAGTGTATGGGTCACATTCCTTCCTGTCTATCATAGTACCAAGGGGAAGGTCATGGTGGCCATGGAAATCTTTGCTATCTTGGCTTCCAGTGAAGGCCTTCTGGTTTGCATCTTTGCCCCCAAATGCTACATTATTTTGTTAAGACCAGATAGGAACTCACTGCATTGCATCAAGAACAAGGCACATTCTAAGAGAATTTTCCCACCTACAGCTTAATCCACATGTTTTTTTTTAATTATATGTAAGTCTTTAAGACAGTTTAGCATCATCCCAACAGTCAGATGTAGTGAATGTTTCTGTTCATATTTTTTGTTTATTGGTTTCATTTATTGATGAAAACAAGATTTAAGCTCTCTTCTTTAAATATGATTTATATATTCCTCTACATTAGAAATTTGAGTTTTATAATGTTCATTTTACTTGTCTATTAGTACTAAAGAGAAAAGAAGTGAGTTGTATATTATTCTTTATCTCTTCAACATTTCATAACTTTGCCTGTAAAGTAACAAATGTGTCCTTTGAAGAAAAGCTCAGTTTTGACATGAGTGAAATATTTTGCCAACTGATTGCTTAATGACCCACATGCTACAGTAGAATGAAGATCAATGTAAATCTTTATATTATAATCAAAAGTTGGATATCAGAAAACTGAATTCTCTAGACAACGGATAATTACAGGAAGTTTCTTTTAAATCTGTGAAGAATATCAATTGCCCATCTGTGTCCAGATCATCAGAACCTGTACTCAGATCTCTCCCTGACCACTGATATCCAAATAGTAGTTTTTGTACTGCCCTGTTTGCAATTCTTCACTTTAGATAAAATTTTGCATATCATTTCAATTGAAACTGTGTATTGTGTGAATCCTGAACACTTATGAATACCTTTTTCTCAGGAATTCATCAACATTTCATAAAAGCTCTCTAATTCTCTCTCTGAGAACAACACTTTTTGATCTTCCCTTTTCTAGTGTACTATAATTTGCATAAATATGTAAGTCTTTCTGTGTTGTTTGTCTCCTGGCACATTTTCATCTCTAACCCTTATTAGTAGTACTCAAGGTATAAACTTGCAAGAATAAAGCCGGGGATAAATTATTTGAAGCTGTACAGTTAAAGTAAAAACAAGCTTGAATCTGTCTTTGAGAATTGGTTCATTTGTGTGACTATCTATCTATCTATCTATCTATCTATCTATCTATCTATCTATCTATCTATCTATCTATCATCTATCTATCTATCTATCTATCTATCTATCTATCTATCTATCTATCTATCTATCATCTATCTGTCTATCTATCTATCTATCATCTATCTATCTATCTATCTATCTATCTATCTATCTATCTATCTATCTATCTATCTGTCTGTCTGTCTATCATCTGTCTATCATCTATCTATCACCTATCTATTTATCTATCATCTATCTATCTAATTGCTCTATCTCTCTGTCTATCATCATCATCTATCTAACATCTATCTATTTGCCTATCTATCTATACTTCCCTAATATTTTACATCCCAAAGATAGTTTCCCCTCATTCCCCTCTTCCTAGTTGCCTCCCCCTAACCTCACCTCTCCACCAGATCCATTCCCCCTCCATTTATCTTCAGAAAAAAGCAAGATATCAACCAAACATGGCATATCAAGTTGCAATAAGACTAGACCACTCCTATCATATTAAGGCTGGATAAAGCAACCAAGTGGGAGGAATAGGGTCCCAAAAGCAGACAAAAGAGTCAGAAACAGCCCCTGCCCCCACTGTTAGCAATCCTACACAAAGACCAAGCTGCACAGAGTGTTCAAGGACTCTACATTATTCCATTTTGAAATACATTTATTTCATAAAACATATTGTGATCATGGTTTTTCCTCCTTCATTTACTCCCTGATCCTTCCTAGTTATCCACCCAGCCAATTCCCTGACTTTTTTCTCTGTATTTTTTAGAGAACAAACAGGAAAATAAAACAAACAAGCCAATGGAAAACAAAACGAATCAAGATAATGCATGAAAAATCACATACAAAAGCAGACATACCGCACACACAAGCAGACACAGGTGTGCATTTGCAAGATATGCTAGTGCAATGGTGGCACAAAGCTTGGGGGAGTAATTACCACCCTTGATTTGACTTTAGGCCCCCATCAAGAGGTAGAAAACATACCCCACACTGCTTTGGTGAACAAGCACCTTGGACCAAACAAGTCAAATATCTATTGTAAAACAAATGACAACTGTTCTAATAAAGGTGTATATCAATAAAATGATTACTAATGATGTTCTGGCATATGTCAGTGTCTTGCTCAGTTTCCTCCTGCAGGTGATGGAAACAAGTACAGATGACACCCACAGGCAGATGTTATACAGAGAATGAGAGAATATGGGAAACTCAGCTCAAAAATTATCAATTCCTTCCCCTTAGGCCTAAGAGAACCTTGTGGCAGATGAGGTAGAAAGAGTGTCATAGACATAAGGGGTAGAGGACACCATGAAAACAAGGCCCTCTAAATCAACAGTATAGATATAGATATGAAGTCTCAGAGAGTGAGACAGCATGCCCAGGGCCTACACAGTATAGATTGCATCACATGGAGTTTTAGAATTGAAAGGAGACGTACACACATGTGGCCTCATGCTCTTACACAGTAGCTATCTCTTTGCAAAGGAAAATCTGAGTTTCTCCTAGGGAGTCTCACAAGGCAAATAAACAGCTTTTTAGAGTAAGATGCGATTCCAGCATTAGATGGGCAACAGAAAACAAACTCAATAGAATGTTTAAATGTTCCTTGTATCATAGTATACTTTCATGACTTTTCCTTTTTCCCTTTTTACATTCTATCTTATATTTTATTTTATATTACATATATATATTTTAACTCCCTTTTTTACCATACAGTTATATATTAACTATTTACCCTTTGTGTACATATTATGGATCCCAGTTAGGTGTTTTATGAGATTCTAGAGCATGTGAACAAATGGGTCCCTGTGTCTGTGTTTCTTGTGCTTTTTCTTGGACAAATTTCCTTCTGGTTGTTAATTTTTTCCATTATGATGTGTTAATTTTTGTTTTATATTGACTATATTATTATGTTATATAAATTACGCTATATTATATTTTATTACTATCCTTTGGATGCTTTTTGGTTTTCTAATGATAGAAAGAAATGGGGTTGCTCTAGAACAGAGGGGAGATGTGTGGAGCTGGAAGGTGAAGAGGGATGGAAAACCGAAATCATGATATACACTATAAGAAAAAATTATTTTCAACAAAAAAAAGTTTTTTAAAAATGTCATAAAAAACATAATTGAAAATCAGTAAGGTCAGCTTGGCAAATAATGCAGAAACAGAATTAGGAGACAAAAATATTTTAAGATATTACTGATTTTGACTTCATTTTTTATTGAAAATAGATTTTGTTTTTATCCTGTACTTTCTGATCATGGTTTTCCCACCCTCAGCTCCTTCCTGCTCCTTCCTACCTCCCTCTCACCTTAATCTGCATCCCCTCTCATTGGAAAACAGCCATATAAAATAAAATAAATAAATAAATAAATGAAATAAAATAAAAAACAATCCAGAATAGGACAGACAACAAAGGACCAGAAAATAAAGGTAAACTACCTTTTACATAATTTTGTGTTACCATCTGTTCTTCAGCATGGGGCTTGCCCTGGTGGTTTTTTTTTACATCCGTTGATACACAATGCTGTGGATATCACTCTATATAAATAAAACACTGATGGCCAGTGACCAGGCAGGAAGTATAGGCAGGACAAAGAGAGAGGAGAATTGGGGAAATAGGAAGAAGGAGAGGGAGAGACACTGCATCCACTGCCAGGACAAGCAGCATGTAAAGACGCCGGTAAGCCACCAGCCATGTGGCAAGGTATAGATTTATAGAAATGGGTTAATTTAAGATATAAGAACAGTTAGCAAGAAGCCTGCCACGGCCATACAGTTTATAAGTAATATAAGCGTCTGAGTGATTATTTTATATGTGGATTGTGGGACTGTGGGGCTTGGTGGAAGCTGGAGAGAAGCTCTCCAGCAACACACAATTAGAGAAAGGTAATTTTCCCATTAATTTCCTAAACAGATCTGTCTCTGCAGTGATTATTGAAGAAATTGGAACTTCTTAAAGCAACTCAGTTATGAGAAAGTAATCATAAGAGAAGTAGGAATTTCATACCACTAAAATCTGGGTATTACAAAAGACTAAATTAGAGACAGGACAGCAGTATCATGTTACAAACACCCTGAATTTCAGATACACTTCCAACATCTAAGAGTAGTATTGGGATGAGCTGATCCTCACTTCCACACCCCATACTTTCTGATCTGCCCTAGTAAACACACTACCTCTCTTCTTTTTCAGCTCCACATCATGTATATGACTTTCCCCAGCAAAAGATAGCCTAGATGCAGCATACTCTCAAGGCCAGCTCACAGGCATTATGAGCCTGCTTACACAGCTTACTGTACAGAATTCTGTAACCTTGGTGCACATTACTTTGACCTGTTTGTGTTTGCATCTTGTTTGGCTTCCTAGTTGACAGAACATTTTAAAATATTGTCTTATTCTGCCATCATCTTAACCTGCAGCCTGTCCATGTGAGTATAGTTACAAAGGCCTAGACAACTAAAGTTAGCTCTCTTGGGACTGTTATGAATGCATGGTCTACCTTCAAGATTTTACTTAATCTGCATTACATATCATGATAATTTTAGTTTTCGTGAGACCTAGGATAATATATATATAGGATATATATATATATATATATATATATATATATATATATATATCATAGAAACAGGATATTCAAGGTAGAAAATCCAGTGTATTAAATTCATAGAAATGTTGCACATGAGTCCTCTTCATCAATAATTACAATTCCTCTCTGGTGGTTGAGGACAAGAAACTACCTGTTTTCTTTGTTTTTCATATTATCCACTAAGGATACAATTAGAATCCTAATATTTTAATCAACACATCCCTTGGATTTTATTTCTACTATGTCAAAACCAGCCAAAGGAATGTTTTTCAAGAAGCAACATATGCATATATTGGGAGACTGCTGAATCTCAACATATTCCTATAGGTGAAGCAGGAGGTTGTGAGGGAATAGGAAACCAGATTTCCTCTGGTGATACTTCCATTTTCTACATATGAAAGGGAGAGAGGTTGAGTCATTCTTCTTTCAAAGGGAAGTAGTCAGGCATGCTCTGATGTAACCTTATGTACTCTGCTTGGTACAGAGAAGAGAAAGAGCCTGGAGTTAACACAGGTATTTTTGAAACTCTGAGTTTCATCAGGAATTCATTGTAATACTATTTAGAAGTGAAAGAGGACTTTAAACTAAGATAAGCAGGTAATTGACCATAGTATTTCCCAACTTTTCATGCAGGAATAAGATTGTTCTGATGCCAATGTTATTCATCATATTTCCAATTAATTTTTCTTTCAGCTTATATTTGGGTCATTTGAACTATTCTGAATGACCATGTCCATTTTTGTCATTTCTGTCAGACAGTCCCCATGGGTGCAGCTGTCCTTGGATATTGTCTCCTTGATGCTTACATCTATCTGCTCCTCATGGTGATGATGGTCTTCACACTTGACCAAAGAGGTCATTTTAGATTCTATCCAAATTGAGAGGAGAGAGATGGACAGGAAAAAAGTGTGCATAGCTCTTGCAAATATGACTACAGTCACCCTGCTTTTCTCTGTAAACACTATCTTGAAAATTCACCTACTGTTGCAAGCAACACTATCAAATGTGATTATCATTTATAATGACCTCAATTCTCTAAAGAGTTTAATCACATGCTTTTTTATCACATGCTTTTTTGACCTAGAAAGTCTGGGTCTTGAAGTCACAATGACATGCCCCTGTATATCCTGATTCACTCAGGTATGTTTATCCCATTAGAGTTTCACACTGTCATGCAGTATGTGCATTTTGTGGCTCACAGTCTCCATGAGATGACTCTCTATCAAGTACGGATTCAGCTTCCCAGATATAGGGAAGGAATGTCTCCCCATGACAGCTAAATTCTCTGTCTCTCTTTTAACTCTAGCTGTGTGACATTCTGCTGTATTATGAAAGCATTCAAAACATTATTTTACATATTAGTATGTTTTACCAAACTGCATTGGAGAGAATTTTTGTAATTCTCTGCACAAAATTCAATGCAGAACCATGTGTCAGTGTCTCTTCGGAGTTGGGTGTCATTAGTTGGGTGTAGATTAAACATATCTACAGAAAGTAGATGTATTTAAGTAAATATCTAGTCTGATTACAAATATTTAAAAAAATTCCTCATGGTGATATCTTCAGTGAATTTTGAAATCCCAGATTCCCAAATGTTTCTCAAAGCAGATATAGGAGAACTAAACCCTCACATATCAACATGCTGGTGAACATGAAGTACAGTTGTTTTCAGTTTAGTTACCTATTGGACACCAACACACAAGTTTTGTACACTAAAATCTGACTCTAATCCTTAAATAAATATGAGAAGATAGCTCTTCAAGGAAGCATAAATATGCCTTAGTCAACATTCATGGATTATTTGAGGTTGTTTTTTATCAATGCTATATGTCTGCATTGACTGACATTCTAGAAACAGATTATTTGAGGGTATTTTATCAATGCTATATTTCCACACTGACTGTGGTTCTAGACATATAAAGACAGTTCTATTCTCTGATGTAATCTTTTGTTTATTATCATACATATTTGGGGTTTAGTTTCATTTTAAAGACATTTAGGAACTTTGCTTAATTGTGCATCTTTTAGATGTCACTTTGTCCTGAATATCATTGGAACTTGCATTATTATTTATCATTACCCTCTTTAAACATATATTCAGTTTAAAAATCATGCTGGTGACAGAATGGGTTTTGATTGGAATTTGATCCAAATTATGATATTCTCTATCTCTCATTCTCTTTTATTTTTGTCTTTCAAGAAACGATTTTTCTGTGTAGTGTCACTTCCAGATTTTGAATAAAGTCTTAGACTAAAGACCTAAATGGAAAATTTTCTCCAAGTGCTTCATGGGGTAAACATGTAATTTTGTCTGAGCATAAGATAATATGACCCATAAGACTTATAGAAGTAGGTTCATTCTTATCTAAGAGCACTGAACTGCACATAAATGAAAATGTTTTTGAATGGAATGCCCTTTGGTGGCTTATTCAGAACCTTCCAAATAAACAAAGGAACAGACTTTAAAGGATCTGAAATTTTTTATTGCAGGTCAATGTAACTAATTATTTTCCAATATGTTTCTTCATGATGACTTACTTCATGTTAAAAATACAGTGTATATTTAGAAAAATTTCTGTTGCTGCCAACATGCTTGACAAGGCGATTAGTTCAACAACAGCTTAGGAAATACCAGTGCATGACCACTTGACCTTTGATTTTAGTTCTTTAAAAATCTTTACAATTTCAACTTAGAGAAGGTGGGAATTATTTTCTCATGTTTTGAGATGCAGTTATCATGGAATGAATATGCAGGAGCCAGAGAGAGGAGAGTCACAGGCTTCCACAACCATGAAGCTTGGAGGAAGTATGATGTTGCTTACAACTATGTTTGTATCTTTTAATGTCAAGTGGATGTCTGTGTGGAGATGTGTTCTCATGAGTTTAAGCACTTAGAGTTTAGAAGATAATTCTGGAATTCTTATAGGTTGTATTTTATGAGTCATTAGATGTGGTTAATGAGAAAAAAAAACTCAGGTCCTCTGTGTGAGCAGTAGATGCTCTTAACTGCTGTATCCTTCTCTATACTTCTTCCCTGCCAGTTTCTTTTTCATTTGATATGGGACAACAGTCAGTTAAGTGATTCCACCTGCTATTACATCTACTCCCCTAATATAGAAACTACCTCACAGAAATGCCTAAAGACTTGATTTTGTGTTGATCATAAATCTTGTCAAGGTTACTGTAAGTTTAAGCATTGCATGCTGATCACTTCAGTAGAAAGAAAGTACACAGGCAACAGCTATCTTGAGTCACAGCATGACATTCTATACATGATTCAGTGAGCTAATTTGCTCCAAATTGGTTGTATCTCTTAATATTTTCACAACTGTTCAGTAGAGTCATTGTCCTAGGGACAGTCTTTCAACTCATATACAACTATCTGGCATACCTTATTGATACATAGCATGGAAACGTAATATGTATTTTAGATATAAACATTTGTACCTTGACTGTTCAATATTGTTGAATCCATAATAATATGAGCATTTGTTAATATATATGTAATTCTCAGGTTCCTTACTTGAAGTACAGGGCTGTGGTCCAGGATTCAAAAATCACCTGAAAATGGGAAGCTTGTTTGTTGCTTTGACTACACTCTTTGTCTAGACAATGAGATCTCTATGTGCCAGTGTAGTGTAATTCCCATTGGAAACATTTCTATCATTGAAGACTTGGACCTTTGTTTCTGTAGTTTCCTGATTGTCAGTTGTTTTTGATTCTCCCAAGGTGTCAGAAAGGTTGAGTTTGATGGACAGTATCTGTGTTTTTGATGTCCTATAAGGAGCAACCAGCAGAAACCATATTTACAATTTTTTTTTTCTGAATTTACATTACCTTTTCAAAATTGAGCTCTTGCATTATACAATGATACTAGGGTCAAATAATGTTTATTCAACATAGTTCAATAACTTGTAACTACATAAAGAGAAAAGATAATGCTAAATGCAAGGGCAGTGTGAGTAAAGACAGAGTAACAGAATAAGCTTGCCCCATTTATGTTCCAATAAGAAGAATGGCTGTATCTATCAGCAATAAATAACAGTAGACCATTTGCAATTTTTCACTGTAGGTGTTGTATTATCACAGTCTGAATCAATGAAGGGGCATTGAATTACACTCTAAAGAGGTAGGAAGTGGCTTGGAAAAACTACATCAAAGCATATTTGGGGTTCTGTTCCCACTGTGGCTCTCTACTGTCTTGGCCAAAACTCTTACTGTAGTTCTGGCTTTCAAGATCACTTGTCCTGGGATTATGTGGAGGTGACTCATGATAATAGGGGCCCTTAATTTCATTTTTGGCATCTACATGATCATCCAACTTGTGCTCTGTGGAATTTGGCTGAGCACCTCTGCTCTCATTATTGACACAGATGTTCATGTTCTGACTATGACCACATCATCAGTGTATGCAAAAAGGGTTCAGTTGTTACTTTCCACTGGGAGCTGGGATACCTTTGCTTCATGACACTTAGGAGCTAACATACAACCTTCAAGTCCAGGAAACTGTCAACCACATTCAATGCAGCCAAGTTCCTGACATTCTACTTGCTGTTGTTCTTGAGTGTGGTGGTCACCTTCCTCCTTTTCTACTACAGCACCAACAAGAAAGTCACAGTTGGGCTGAGCTCTGCCATGATTCATAGGAGAGCTGGCTCTGTCCTTTGCCTGAGGGGAGCAGTTCCAGTGGCCCGGACCTACTGGTTCAGATACCACACATACCTCACATGCTAGGCCTTGGGTTAGCTCTCCCTAATATCTCCACCCCATCTAGGACCTGCTGTAGTGTGTAAAATGACTGGTCCTGTAGGATCTTCATGACTTGGGGCAACAGCATGATATCCTAGAGGAGTTTCTATGATGGTCCAAAGATGATAGGCCTTGAACCAAACCAATGACTCATTGTCATGAATATTTGTGGTGTTGGACTGATTGGATGAAAGGGTATATTACATGATATACCGCAGGTTCCAATGCCACTAAAATGAATGAAGGGGTGTTGGAAAGACAGAGGAATGAATTATTTTTTTAAATTTTTTTTTGTGTTGTTTTTACATATTTTGGGGGTTCTTTTGGGGCAATATGCTGCACTGGTGAGGTGCTGATATGGGGAAACTGGGAGGTGATCAAGATTGGGGTACAGGATGTGAAATTACCAAAGTGTCAATAAAGAATTATGTAAAACAAAACAGAACCATAAAACCAAAAGAATTGGATTAAAAAATAAGCTTATATTCTTTGTTAAAATTTATTAAAAACCCACCATGGGAAACATGTTTGGATATATAATCTCACTGGAAAGAAATTCCAGTCTCTGCATAAAATTTATGAAAAAAAGCAATGTTTAAATTTATTGTGATAGTAAAAATAAATGCAATAATTTTGATAAGACATCAGTGGATATAATTTTGGCATATTTAGTCTCTTAAAGATTTTTGTGATTGAGGCTTGTTTTTCAAAATAATGGTGTTGAGGTATGGGGCATCATTAGCAACTAGTTTGAGTTCTCTACTGGTACTTTGTATCACTAATCATGCAAGTTTCACCCTTACCAAATGCTCTCTCAATCTGTCTCATTTCTGTTTCTATCTCTATCTCTTTCTCTTTGTGTGTATAGATGCCTATGTCTAATCATAGATGTTATTTTTATTTGAATTACTTTTTACAGGATTACATCTCCATAGTAACCACAGTTATTTCAGAATCAAAAGTACAAAACTAAATATATGTTTTTATATATAACTTCATAAGTTAGGTATATATTTATTCTAAAGGAATACAATATACATTAGCTGTAGACAGATTTGACCTATAATATAACAATTGTTATTGATTTGTATTAATTACTTGTCTGTTCAATGAGAAAAATTACCAGACACATACAAAACAAGATAAAGGAAGAATGGAGTATCTTACCTTGTGTATCTCAGAAGAGTAAGTACAATGTTGCCATGGATGAGTTACAGAGAGAGAGACATCAGCCACCCTCACATGACAGAAGACAAGGATGTAGAGACTGAAGGCCAAAGACCATAGGTGGTACAACCTTCAATGTTCTGATGCAATGAGATACTGTTACCAGTCAGGATCAAATTCTTAAAAGTTCCACAGACTTCCAATTATCAACACAACCTGGGGATCATGAAAGGCTGACTTATAAGCTGGTCATATGTTGCCTTACGTGAGATTGTAGGAAGGAAAGCATTCTGATAGAGAGCTACCTGTCCCCTTTATATGTGCTTGAGAAACTGTGCATGCCTTTATGTTTTGACATTTAAGGTGGCTCATTCTTGCTAAGTCAATCACCTTGGAGGCATCTACAGAGAACACAACTTGTTCTTAATTAATGTATGAAAGTTAAATGTATGAAATTGAAATCAAGCTTCAGAAACATAGGTGTTACAATGTTAGCTGTTCCCGATAGATGTGACATTTTTTTCCTGCCTAATTTATCATAAGCTGTATGAAAGGACATTTTTGCATTTTATACCATTTAATTGAGTTAATGGTATTCTTGATTACAATAATATTCTACTTTGTATTTTTTTTGCTTAATGTTTACTTTCACAGTCTTTGATATTCTTAAGACATGCCTATAAACTACAGAAAACAATTTTGTAGTGGTGTGAGCTCTGCTCCTTTTGTTATGACTGTGAAGGGTATTCAAACTTAGGGTCTTCTGAATTGAAATCACATGATTATATTATTTCCAACAATGACCTTTCCTTTGGTTCCTAGTTACACATCTTCAGATGTGAATCCACACACTGACATAAATAAGAAACCACAAAAATAAAGGACCCAGTGCAGCATGTGGGAGCAAAAGAGAGAGTAAGAGGAGAACATTAGTTATCTGAAGGTGGAAATGGGAAAATGGGTTGGAGTGGTTCTAATTACAGATGGTGATAGAAGTAAATACTTTCCTTTTTAATGAAACAGAAAAGGGGAAATGTTGTGGGATAATGCTTTTGTACACTGGTTTAACAAAACGCTAATTGGCCAGTAGCCAGTCAGGGAGTATAGTAGGGATAAACAGACAAGGAGAATTCTGGGAAGAGGAAGGCTGAGTGAGGAGATGCCAGTGTGCTGTCCAGGGAGCAGCATGTAATGGCATACAGGTAAAGTCATGGAATACATGGTGACATATAGATGAACAGAAATGGGCTGAGTTTAAGTATAAGAGCTAGTCAGTGGTAGGCCTGAACTAATGACCAAGCAGTTTTAATTAATATAAGCCTCTGTGTGTTTACTTGGGTCTGAGTGGCTGTGGACTGGGTGGGACACAGGAAAACTTTCAGCTGCATCATTGTTATTAAGTCACTGATTCAGGGTTGATGAATTCTTCCTGTCCTTTTCCCCGGAATGAGACAGAAAGTATTTTAGATTGTAGAGAGATATTGATGGGATATTGGTTTGTAGACCTGAATGACTCATGTAGAAAGAGTTTTATGATTCCTCCAGTCTATTGATAATTTAGATTGGCATAGGAAATCATCAGTTTTAGAGAACATGGTATCCTGCTGATTTCAATGGACCATTTCTGGCTTAACACTTTCTGGATGTTTTCCTTTTACCTCCTATGATTTCCTCTTTTGGAAACATTTGCATCATCCCAAGTCACTTTTGCATGTAAACTATCATGGAAGATGATTTTGTGGAAGTGTACTCTAGAGGAGTCATCCCTGGGGTTTTGCTGACTGTTGTCATATGTATAATCATGAGGCCCGAGGATAAAGAAGATCTCCAAAGATATTTTGAAGCTTGTTTTTATCTTGAATACAGAGTGATATATAGGAGTAGTCAGTGAAGACAGTTCCGGAATTCTCCACAGAGTAGAAGAGGTCTGACAAAAAGATATGTGATTAGAGTATTGACTTCACTCAGCAAGGATATTACAAAAGCTTATGCTCACAAACAGTAGCTGTGTATCCAGCTGATGGCTACTTTCAAATCCATGTCCCCATGCTTACAAAGTGGCAGACACTTCTGTATGACAATGTTCTCTTGGATTTCTGTCTTCTGGCTCTTGCAGACTCTTGTTCTAGAAGAAGAGTCCAGAACTTTAGAAGCTTCTCAGTGCTCTTTGAAAAAACAATGGAATCGATACAGTGATGGAAATGTGGTGATTGCTGCATTTGTTCCTCCTTTTAATTGCTTTTTCAGGAAAAAAACGATTGATTTTAACATTAAAGAAATATATAACACCACACAGTAAGTGCTTTTAAGGAATTCATTCATTTTTAGAATTCAGTTTGCATTGTCCTCAAGGAAGTTTGGATGCATCAATGTGCCTTTTACTTCCCTTCCATGCTTACTACTCTTGCTGTCATATAATTCTTTTTCAGGTAGGTTTTCTGTTCACCCATTTTCTTCTCTATAGGACAGAAGGGCACTTTGTATTTATTAATGCTCTTTAACATTTGATTCTCCAATTCTCTCTAACTTGCTCTGCTTTGCCTTTAGCTGTCAGGGGTGGAATATTGTCATGGATTTCTCTGCAGAAGGAACGTTAAATTCAAAGTTGACACATTGCTTTGGGTAATTTCCAAAGTGTAGTTGTTCTCCTGTGAGAAGTAATGTCAATGACTGTAGTGACTCCAGAGTTCCTTATGTGATATACAATGACAGTAACTGTGTGTGCTGGCTGCTTCAGATTGGAGAGGAGGAATGTGAGATTTTGGAGTGGAGGTATAGATGACTCATAATATTTTTCTTTAGTTTTGATTAGAAATCTTTAAGATTCTGTTTATTTACCTTCATTTTCCTCATTTGACACTTGTTTCTAAGTATTTTCAAACTATTTCAGATATATTCAGAAAAACACATTGATGTTGATGGTGGCCAATGAGGGCTGTTTCCTAGTTAGTTTGATGCCTGTAGGATTAGAGGGCATTGGCAGATATTTGATAGTATTGTGTGGGCTCTGCTGGAGAAAAATGCCTTTGTCGGATTCACTGTTATAAATTAAAGATTTTTTCTAATCCATGCAGACATTTCTGTAGCTGTAGGATCTAATTATTAAGGTCTGAAATAAAGAAAGATGGCGTGTGTTCAATTTAGAATACAACCCTGTAAAATGGAAATGCAGAAGCAAGTTCAAAGAGTCAGGTGCTAGAAGACTGAGTGAAGATAACTTTGGGTCTTTGTGGTGTGAGTGGGTTTTTGCTAAAACCTGAGTGAAGTGCTAAGTCACCAGCTGAAGAAAGTAGAGCAGGGAAAATGATCAAGTGATCAAGTAGAGAACTTGGTAGATTCTATGCATGCCTTCATAACTTAGGATGAAATGGGCACAGTCAATGTGTCCACAGAAATCCAATTATAGTTGCTTGCCTGTGTGATTACATTCAGGAAGTGGGTTTATTTTGTCTTTTTTCCTCTTCAGTTTATTTTCCTCTCATTTTGATAGGCATGTTCATTCTGATCAGCATAACAAAAGGTCATTAAATGTGGGTCCAGTGACAGATATTTTCCATTACAATATTTTTTGTGGCTTAATCTCTTATTAGGTCATCTTTCATGTAATAATTAAAAAGATGATAAGCAAACAATTTTTATTTTCTTTTAGTGCACATGAAAATTTATCAAGTGTTATCAAAATTGTTTTTGGAGGCTTCTCAAACTATAAAGTAGGAATAAAATACTATATGATCAAGTTATTCCACTTCTGGCTCCATCCCTAACTTCACATCCTGCCATGGACATTTCTTCATGTTGTGAATAAAATCTCATCACGTAGATGTAATTTTAAAATATATTCAAAAATTATACATTTATCTCGATTCACATAACTAGACACACTTTTATACAAAATTTGAATTATTTCATTATGATGAGGTCATTATATGCTTCAAGTGCCATGGTTAGGTTATTTGGTGTTGAAATTATTTATCATATGGGCTAGCATAGATACTTTAGCTTCTTTCGGAGGTTATCAGAACATCTTATGTGTTTATACAGCTCTCTCTTAAGGCTGCTTCAGAGTAGGGTCCTTCTAAGTGTGTCAAATAAAAGTAAACAGATGACAAAGATTGTGAACATAAGACACATTTACTGACAGCATTCATGCTAGGAGTGTGTTTTGTCAGTGTGGTCACATCTGCAACACACGAACTCAGACTGCTGGGACTACTATAATTCCTAGTGAGAGTGTAGTTAGAAATATAATTGGGGTAGTTTCCCCTTATTATAGAATGAGAATAGGCAAGAAAACCACCTAAAATATATGGCAGTGTTTGTCATGCATGGTAGAAGACAAAGGATTTTGGTTACTGTTGTAAGGACAGTAGTTTGGTGGAAACACTTGAGATATTTTGAGTTGACCTGTGTAAGTTCATAATCAGCTACTGTCTCTCCTAGGTTACAAAGTTGTGGGAAACACTAAGAGGTAAATTTTGAGCAAATATGTTTAGCATCATTGTTAACATGAGTTTTGCTTGGTAAGGTGATATGTGAATCTCTGCCAGTCTGGATCAACTTCCAGGGCCTTTCATGTGCTATTGTCCCTCAGTGAGCATCAGAAGTCAAGAGTTTTCCTTGCCCATGCTGTGATTTCTTTTGGAAGCACTGAAGGAATTGTCTCTGTGTTTTGACTCTTCTCACTGTAGACTTGACACAGTGAAAAATTCAACTTAAATTATGTACAGTTTTTTAAATAATTGTTAATCTTATTTCACTGAGATTTTATTACTTTTAAGTCTTATACTATGTGCACCTTAACTCACTTATAATTTCATACTTGTAAATGTTGTAGATTTTCTCAATTTTGGAAACATTTGTATGTCATAATCTTTATATATAAATTCCTCTTTTAACAAAACAATTTCAAACTTTACATCATTCTAGCATTTTATTTTTTATTAATACCATAAGACTTAATAGGCCTAACATATTAAATTACAATCTATTTTGAGAATATTTATTCAAGAGTGTCTCCTCTTTTTGAGTTCTCAATGATACCACAATTCAAATTAATACATGTTAACACTAGAGAGCCAATGAAATTATTCTGATTAATAACAAAAATTGATAAGGTATTTTTTGAGCAGAGTGTGGGTGATCCAGAAAAAGACACATTGAAAATTCTTTACTAAGTATGTATGAAGACAATTTTGCATCACATAGATAAATAGGCCATCCCACCTTTCAAAAATATGAGATGGTTACTACTTTTTAAAAGCTGTAATAACAATTAACTAGTCCTGTTGTAGTTACTTAATCCAACAGATTTGAAGGTATGAAGATGCCTGTGCTTTAGCTTGAAATATATGTCAAAAACACTGTGTTATTTCTTTAAACAACCATTTGTTCATTTATTTGTTTTTAATGAGTCTGTAGTGGTTAGTAATATCCTTAAAAACAGCTAGTATCCTCTTATGAGTGAGTACATACCTTGTTTGTACTTCTGAGTCTGGGTTGCCACACTCAGGATGATATTTTCTAGTCCCATTCATTTGCCTGCAAACCTCATGATGTCATTGTTTTTCTCTGCTGAGTAGTACTCCATTATGTATATGTACCACATTTTCTTAATCCATTCGTCAGTTGAAGGGCATCTAGGTTGTTTCCAGGTTCTGTCTATTATGAATAATGCTGCTATGAACATAGTTGAGCATGTGTCCTTGTGGTAAGATTGAGCATTCCTTGAGTATATGCCCAAGAGTGGTATAGCTGTCTTGAGGAAGACTGATTCCCATTTTTCTGAGAAACCACCATACTGATTTACAAAGGGACTGTATAAGTTTACACTTCCACCAACAATGGAGGAGTGTCCCCCTTGCTCCACATCCTCTCCAATATAAGGTGTCATCAATGTTTTTGTTCTTAGCCATTCTGACAGGTTTAAGTGGTATCTCAGAGTTGTTTTGATTTACATTTCTCTGATGACAGAAGATGTTGAACAATTCCTTAAATGTCTTTTGACCATTTGAGATTCTTCTGTTAAGAGTTCTCTGTTTAGCTCTGTAGCCCATTTTTTAATTGGATTATTTATTATTTTGATGTTTAGTTTTTTGAATTCTTTATATATTTTGGATATCAGCCCTCTGTCAGATGTGGGGTTGGTGAAGATCTTTTCTCATTCTGTAGGCTGTCCTTTTGTGTTATTTACTGTGTCTTTTGTCTTACAAGAGCTTCTCAGTTTTGTTTCATTATATTTATTAATTATTGCTTTCAGTGTCTTTCCTGCTGGTGTTGTGTTTAGGAAGTAGACTTCTGAGCCAATGTGTTCAAGACTACTTCCTGCTTTCTCTTCTGCCGGGTTCAGTGTAGCTGAATTTATGTTGAGATCTTTGATCCACTTGGAATTGAATTTTGTACATGGTGACATATATGAATCTATTTGCAATCTTCTACGTGTTGACATCCAAAGTTATTAATATGCTTTCTTTTTTCTATTGTACAGTTTCGGCTTCTTTGTCAAAAATCAGCTGTTCATAGGTGTGTGGGTTAATGTCAGGGTCTTCAGTTTGTTTCCATTTGTCCATATGTCAGTTTTTATGCCAGTACCAAGATGTTTTTATTAGTATAACTCTATAGTAGAGCTTGATGTCAGGGATGGTGATGCCTCCAGAGTTGGCTTTATTTTACAGGATTATTTTAGCTATCCTCTTTTTTTTCCTTTCATATGAATTTGAGTATAGTTCTTTCGTGGTCTGTGAAGAATTGTGTTGGGATTTTTATGGGGATTGCATTGAATCTGTGGATTGCTTTTGGTAAGATTGCCATTTTTACTATGTTAATCCTGCCTATCCATGAGCATGGGAGATCATTCCATTTTCTGATATCTTCTTCAATTTCTTTCTTCAGAGACTTAAAGTTCTTGTCATACATGTCTTTCACTTGCTTAGTTAGATTTACGCCAATATATTTTATATTATTTGTGCCTACTATAAAGGGTGATTTTTCTCTGATTTCTTTCTCATCCCATTTATCATTTGTATATAGGAGGGCTACTGATTTTTTAAGTTAATCTTGTATCTTGCCACATTACTGAAGATGTTTGTAAGCTATAGGAGTTCCCTATATTTTTTTTGGGGGGGGGGGTCACTTATGTATACTATCATATCATCTGCAAATAGTGAAAGTTTGACTTCTTCCTTTCTAATTTTTATCCCCTTGATCTCCTTTTGTTGTCTTATTGCTCTAGCTAGAAATTCAAGTACTATATTGAGTATATATTGAGAGAGTGCACAGCCTTGTCTTGTTCCTGATTTTAGTGGATCACTTTGAATTTCTCTCCTTTTAATTTGATATTGGCTGCTGACTTGCTATAATTGCCTTCATTATGTTTAGGTATGTTCCTTATATTCCTGATCTCTCTAAGACCTTTAACATGAGAAGGTATTGAATTTTTCAATGGCTTGTGCAGCATCTAATGAGATGATCATGTGTTTTTGTTTTCTTTCAGTTTGTTTATATGGTATATTTTACATTGACAGATTTTCATATGATGAACCATCCTTCATGTCTGGGATGAAGCCAACTTGGTCATGGTGGATAAATTTTGATGTATTCTTGGATTTGGTTTGCCCTCTGCATTGTGAGACAGTTGTGTAGCTTGATCTACTCAGGAGGCCCCTGGCAATAGGATCATAATCCATCCCTGCTGCATGAGCATGCTTTTTGGAGTCCACTATCTGTGATGGGACACCTTGCATAGCCTTTAGGAAGAGGGAATGGCTTGGACCTGACTCTACTAAATGTACCTCCCCATGGGAGGCCTTACCTTCTTGTAGGGAGGCATGAGGGTGTCTTGGGAGGGGGAGGTTGAGGGGCAGGAGGAGAGAAGAGGGGGAATCTTTGAATGATATGTAAAATGAATTAAAAAATTTTCTTAATTAAAAAAAGATTGAAAAAATCCTTAAAAACAGTAACATGATTTATGTCTACATATCCATTATTATATGCATATATCAGATTTAAAAGCACAGATATAAATTAATCTTTTTCTTAAAAAATAATTTTATAATATACAATACATCACAACTACAGCTTCCTTTAGCTCCACTCTTCACATTCACTAGTAGAAAGAAATTTATCTCAGGAGGTAGAAACAGAGTCAGAGACACTTCACTCCCAGTATTAAGATTCCAACAAAACTCCAAGGTAACAACAACAGCATATGTGTAAGGCCCATGCAGGGCCCTTCAGTCTCTCTAAGCCCCAATGAGTCCTGCTTTTTGATAGTCCTCTTGGGTCTGGCTCTTTGATTCCTTAGTTTTCCTGCTGTCCTCAACACCTCTGGCTCCTGCAATCCTTCATCTTCCTCTTCTGCTGGGTCCCCTGAGATTAGCCTAATGTTTGTGCATCTCTTTATCTGTTCTTATCAACTGCTAGAGGAAAGAAAGTTCAATATACAGTATGAGAAAAATCTTCTGGTTTAGGAATAATGTTCTCTTATAGCTAATTCATAATCATAAGCTATGGGGACAATGTTGGAGAACCAGAATAGGTTCTCAAAATGAAAGATTTCATTGGATGATAATTTCCCTAAAGTGTCAAAACACTAGTGGGTCTGCCATGTGGATCTCCTTATTCAAAGATATCACCAGTGCTATCTGTTCAACTCAGCTTTTCTCCCAGTGACTTGTAGATTTACTTAAGACTTTTAGGTAAGGAAACCATTGCTTAATATGTGCTGCACATCCAAATTATAACCATTCCTGGGCTTACATAAAATTATTTGTTAGTATAAATATGACATTAAAATTATAAAAGCAGTTGCATCAAGCTGGTAACGCAGTATGGAATGGGTCCACTTTAACAATATTTACAAAACTTCTATGCAGGTTCAAGTTGAAGAACTACCAGTGTTCTTTGGCCTTCATATTTGCCATTGAGGAGATCAACAGGAACCCTCATCTTTTACCCAACACATCTCTAGGATTTGATCTCTATTATGTTAATCACTATGAATGGGATTTTCTCAGGGAAGCTTTTCATTGGCTCACAGGAATGGGAATCAAAATTCCCAATTACACATGTAGAAGGGAGAACAAAGCTGCTGCTCTACTTACGGGAACATCACAAGAAACAACTAGCCATATTGGGAGACTGCTAAATCTCTACAGATATCCACAGGTGAGGGATGTGGCCATGAGGGAGCAAGTAAACAGTACTGGAATGCAAATATTTTAGGTGTTATCTCAGGTAAAGGAAAGAGGCTCATGGCTTGTCTAAGAGAAGTCAGGCATTTGGTTATGTAGTCTCATATACTTCGCCTTTAGATGGAGAAGGTGAAGAGGTTGGAGCCCACAGAGCCTATTTAGATAACTCTGTGTCTTATCAGGAACTCTCAGTATGTCTTGAGGAATGAGATAGGATTTTAAAATACCAGGAAGACAAGTTAGTCCCTACTGAACCCAAGTGCTTCTTCAGGTGCAAGTTTGTGTTCTATATCAATATTTTCATTCTTGTTTCTGATTTGATAATCCCTTCAGCTTAGTTTTGGGCCATTTGACACTATCCTGAGTGATGGAGGCCAGCTTTCTTCTCTCTACCAGACAGCTTCAAAGGACACATCTCTGACATTTGGCATTGTCTCTTTGATGCTTCATTTCAGCTGGACCTGGGTGGGGTTGTTCCTCATGGATAACCATAAAGGACTTCAGATTCTATCAGATTTTATGAAAGAGTTTCAAAGGAATAACATGTGTGTAGCTTTTGTGAAAATGATGTCAAAAAGTTTGATTTACTTTCAATATGCATACAAAGAAACTTCTCACTTGCTCTTAATATCATCTGCAAATGTGGTTATCATTTATGATGATATGGAATTTGTATATGGCTTAATGCTATATGCAATATATTCCTTAAACACATGGAAAGTTTTGGTCATGAATTCACAATTGTATGTTGGTACCATTATAGAACCTCTGGTTTATGGTTCATTTCATGGCACTCTTTTTTTTGGAAACCATCATGACGAGATTTCTCTTTTTAGAAAATTTATCCATACATATACTCCTTCTAAATACCCAGAAGACCATTGTCTTAGTATTTTGTGGAATACTTTCTTTAATTGCTCTTTATCTTTACCTGACTGTAAAATATCAGGTCATTGTCTATTCAATGCTTCTTTGGAATTATTTCCTTCAAATCTGTGGAAAATGGAAATGACTGAAGAGGCTTACAACATATATAATTCTGTGTATGCTGTGGCTCACAGTCTCCATGAGATGACTGTCAAACAAGTAGAAATTCAGTCTTATAGGAATGAAGAGTGGAATGCCCACCCCTGGAAGGTAATTTCTCTTCCTGTGTATTTTAAGAATATCACTGTGACACACCGAGGCTTAGTAAAAACACTCAATACAATATTGTGCTTTGTGCCATATTTTACCAAAAAGGACATGAAAGAGTCAATGTATCTTGTCTAAATATCATTGCAGACATATGTCATTGTCCACACTGAATGGATGGCAATAACATGGTTAAAATGTGTGTATGTCAATATCCACTTTGTGATAAAAATAACCTCAGAATCTTCTCTTGGTAACAGGACCATGTTAATTTGATACCCCATTATCCCTAAATACATTTCTGAACAGAAATAGGAAAAGTAGATCCTAAATAGTCAAATGCTACTAGACCCTTAAGGTTAAAATACTGAAGCAATAGCTATGTTATATAACTGACCTTTTTTATTACACTTTGGAGATCAACATCAAATTTTGCAAACTGAGAATTGAACTTTTTCTTTAGTGGTTCACATTTGTCAATTTTGGATATTTGACACAGTCAGCATTCTTTAGTAGTCCTGGTGTTTTTATCTATCTATCTATCTATCTATCTATCATCTATCTATCAATCTATCTATCTATCTATCTATCTATCTATCTATCTATCTATTTATGTGTGCCTGCCTGTGTGCGTGACTGTATGTGCCAGTGCTTTCTTTTAACACTCACTGACAGTTTAGAAATATTATGCTTGTGTCATTTTGGAAGCTTTCATCATTAAAATAATAATAGCTTGTTGTAACTTGCATTTCACCTCAGGGATTAAAGTCAATTAGAGATTCTGTTTTATTTGGTTTAGTAGAACTTTTAGGGGACTGAATTCATCATAAGTTTTTACATTTCTTTTAGCTTCTCCCTTTTCTCAAGCAAATCAATTTCACAAATAGTGTTGGACACCATGTGGTTTTGGATTCACAAATGAAATTAGAGGAAAAGTATGATATTTTCAATGTCTGGAATTTTCCAACTGGTCTCAGACAAAATATGAAAGTTGGAACATTTTCTCCAAAAGCTCCGCAGAGTCAACAACTGTTTCTGTCTGATCATATGATACAGTGGGCCACAGGATTTACAGAGGTGGGTTGAATTTTATGTCATTGCATTGATCACTATGTAAATGAACATTTGTTTCTCAATGTAATGATTTCTGGTTCTTTACATGGGACTCATCAGTATATACAAAACAACTGCCAATAAGAGAAATTTTTGCTGCCTTAATCTTGGCAATGGGATTGTTTATTTTCCATACATTTCTCTAATGGCAAACATTTCAAGTGATAAATTAATTTCCCTTTTATTAAGTTTCATCCCTGTGCTGAATCAACACTGAAGAGAGGAT
Source organism: Peromyscus maniculatus bairdii (assembly GCF_049852395.1). NCBI lineage: Eukaryota > Metazoa > Chordata > Mammalia > Rodentia > Cricetidae > Peromyscus > Peromyscus maniculatus. The sequence continues at coordinate 41,612,821 of NC_134874.1, read as the reverse complement.
TAATTTAACTCTGAGAGTAAGAAAAATCAGTGCATGATCCTTTGCCCTTTTGCTTTCCAGACTAGAAAAGGCATTGAAGTATGGAGTATTGGTGGCCTTGGAGTCCAGCTCTGCAAGGCCACCTCCTGGGTTCAGGTGAGAAGCCACAGTGAGGCCAAGGGAATTTAGGATATTTCTAATCTCAGTGGTAAAGAAAAAATTCACACAAATGATGTCCAGTCATGTCCCTTTTTTGTTCTGCCTCAAGTTTCAAATGTTTCCAGTTTATAAGGACATAAACCTTGGCAATAGCAAGGTTACAAGCCTTTTTTTCTCAGGGCCATAAAGTTGAGAAGAATCATACAAAGCATTACCTGTCAGCTTTTTTATGGCTGTTGGTGGGCATTGCTGTAAAAAATGTTCTGGCTACCTCTTAAAGGGGAAAAGGTCATAAAGAGGAATACTAAACCAAAAGAAATTAAAGAAGGGAAAAGGGAATTCATGTACTATACTACATTTCTTTTTTTCCCTTTTTAATAAATATTTTTATTTTATAATTAATTTAATTTTACAATCAGTCACAGATTCCCTTGTCCTCCCTCCTCCCACCCCCAGCCTTCCCCCTCAATTCACTCCCCATTCCCACCTCCTCCAAGGCAAGATCTCCCCTGGGGATTCAGGCCAGCCTGGCAGATTCAGTTGAGGCAAATCAAGTCCCCTCCTCTCTGCACCAAGGCTGAGCAAAGTATCTTAGGATAGGCCCTAGGTTCCAAAAAGCCAGCTCATGCTCCAAGTTCAGGTCCTGGTCCCACTGCCTAGGGGCCTCCTAAACAGTTCAAGCTTATCAGCTGTCTCACTTATCCAGAGGGCCTCATCCAGTTTCATAGGGGCTCCTCAGCTATTGGTTCACAGTTCATGTGTTTCTGCTGGTTTGGCTATTTGTCCCTGTGCTTTTTCCAATCATGGTCTCAATAAAACAAAACAACAGTCTACAGAATGGGAAAAGATCTTCACCAACCCCACATCTGACAGAGGGCTGATATTCAGAATATATAAAGAACTCAAGAAATTAGACATCAAATATCCAACAGTCCAATTAAAAAATGGGCTATAGAGATAAACAGAGAATTCTCAATAGAAGAAGCTCAAATGGCTGAAAGATATTTAAGGAATTGCTCAACATCCTTAATCATCAAGGAAATGCAAATCAAAATGACTCTGAGATACCATCTTACAGCTGTCAGAATGGCTAAGATCAGAAACACTAAAGACAGCTTATGTTGGAGAGGATGTAGAGCAAGGGGAACACTCCTACACTGTTGGTGGGAATGCAAACTGGCACAGTCACTTTGGAAATCAATATGGCACTTTCTTAGAAATTGGGAATCAACCTCCCTCAAGACCCAGCTATACCACTCTTGGGCATATTCCCAAGGAATGCACAATCATACCAGAAGGACACATGCTCATCTTTGTTCATAGCAGCATTATTTGTAATAGCCAGAACCTGAAAACAACCTAAATACCCTTCAAGTGAAGAATGGATCAATAAAATGTGGTACATATACACAATGAAATACTACTCAGCAGAAAAAACCAATGACTTCATGAGCTTGCAGGCAAATGAATGGAACTAGAAAATATCATCCTGAGTGAGGTAACCCAGACTCAGAAAGACAAACATGGTATGTACTCACTCATAAGTGGATACTAGATGTAAAGCAAAGGATAACCAGACTGCAACTCACAACTCCAGGGAGGCTACCTAGTAAAGAGGACCCTAAGAAAGACACAGGTATCACCCAGCAACAGAGAAATGGATCAGATCTACATGAGCAAACTGGGGCTAAGGGGAGTAATGGAGGGCAAGGGTTGGGGGAAAGAGAGCTTAGGGGAGTGGAAGATCCCAGCTGGATTAAGAACAGAGAAGGAGAACAAGGAAAGAGAGACCATGATAAATGAAGACCCCATGGGAATAGGAAGAAGCAGCGTGCTAGAGAGGTCCCCAGAAATCCACAAGGATAACTCCACTATAGACTACTGGCAGTGGTTGAGAGATTGCCTGAACTGACCTACTCTGGTGACCAGATGGCCAAACACCCTAACTGTCATGATGGAACTCATCCAATACCCAGTGGAAGCAGATGTAGAGATCCATGGCCAGGCCCCAGGTGGAGCTCCAGGAGTCCAACCAGTGAGAGAGAGGAGGGATTATATGAGGAAGAGATATAGAGTACATTTCTTTTTTTTAAATTAAGAAAATTGTTATTCATTTTCCATACCAACCACAGATCCCCCTCTCTTTTCTCTTCTAAACCCTACCAGACTTCCCTCCCAACCCACCTTCCATTCCCTCCTCCGACAAGTTGGGACCTTCTGTGGGAGTCATTAGAGCCTGGTACATTCAGTTGAGGCAGGACTAAGCCCATCCCCCTGCATGAAGGTTGTGTAAGATGTCTCATCATAGGTATCAGGCTCCAAAAAGCCAGCTCATGTACCTGAGATGGATCCTGATCCTGCTGCCAGGGGACCCCTTAAGCAAATGTGGCTACACAACTGTCTTGCTTATTCAGAGGACCTAGTTCAGTCCCATGGAGGCTCCACAACTGTTGGTCTAAAGTTCATGAGTTCCCACTAGTTTGGTTTAATTGTCTCTGTAGATTTCCCTATCATGATCTTGATGTCCCTTGCTCATAGAATCCCTCTTTCCTCTCTCTGACTGGACTCCCAGAGCTTGGCCTGGTGCTTGGCTGTGGATCTCTGCATCTGCTGCCATCAGTTGCTGCAGAAAGGCTCTGTGATGACAGTTAGGGTATTCACCCAACTGATTAACAGCATAGTCCAGTTCAGACACCCTGCCTACTTTTGCTAGTAGTCAAAGCTGGGGTCATCCTTGTGGATTTCTGGGAATTTCCCTAGCATCCAGTTTCTTCCATGATGTCTCCCTATCATGGTGTCTCTTTCATTGCTTCCCCACTATGTCCCTGTTCCAGCTTGAATCTCCTATTCCCTTATGACCTTATCCCCTACTCCCTACCCTCTACTATCCCCCTCACCCTCAGTTCACTTATGGAGATCTCATCTATTTCCCCTTCCCAGGGCAATCCATGAATTCCTCTTAGGATTATCCTTGTTGGCTAGCTTATCTTGAGCTGTGGGTTGTAGTCCTGTTATCCTTTGCTTTATATTTTGTAACCACTTATGAGTGAGTACATACCTTGTTTGTCTTTCAGAGTCTGGGTTACCTCACTCAGGATGATATTTTCTAGTCCCATTCATTTGCCTGCAAACCTCATGATGTCAGTTTTTTTTCCTTCTGAGTAGTACTCCATTGTGTATAGGTACCACATTTTCTTTATCCATGCTTTGGTTGAAGGGCTTCTAGGTTGTTTCCAGGTTCTGGCTATTACAAATAATGCTGCTATGAACATAGTTGAGCAAGTGTCCTTGTGGTGTGATTGAGCATTCCTTGGGAATATTCCCAAGAGTGGTATAGCTGGGTCTTAAGGAAGATTGATTCCTAAATTTCTGAGAAACCACCATATTGATTTCCAAAGTGACTGTACCAGTTTGCATTCCCACCAACAGTGTAGGAGTGTTCCCCTTGCTCCACATGCTCTCCAACATAAGCTGTCATCAATGTTTTTGATTTTAGCCATTCTGACAGGTGTAAGTGGTATCTCAGAGTTGTTTTGATTTACATTTCTCTGATGACAGAAGATGTTGAGCACATCCTTCAATGTCTTTTAGCCATTTGAGATTTTTCTGTTAAGAGTTCTCTATTTTAAAATTGGATTATTTGGTATTTTGATATCTAGTTTCTTGAAGTCTTTATGTATTTTTGAGATCATCACTATGTCAGATGAGGGGTTGAAGATCTTTTTTTCATTCTGTAGGCTGTCCTTTTGTCTTATTTACCATGTCCTTTGCCTTACACAAGCTTTTCATTTTCAGGAGGTCCCATTTATTAATTGATGCTCTCAGTGTCTGTGTTACTGGTGTTATATTTAGGAAGTAGTCTCCTGTGCCAATGCATTCAAGACTACTTCCTACTTTCTCTTCTATCAAGTTCAGTGTAACTGGATTTATGTTGAGGTCTTTAATCCACTTGGACTTGAGTTTTGTGCATGGTGACAGATATGGATCTGTTTGCAATCTTTTACATGTTGACATCTAGTTATGTCAGCACCATTTGTTGAAGATGCTTTCTTTTTTTCATTGTACAGTTTTGCCTTCTTTGTCAAAAATCAGGTGTTCATGAGTGTGTAGATTAATAATAGGGTCTTCAATTTGATTCTTTTCATATGCATTTCAGTTTTTATGTGAATACACAGCTGTTCTTATTACTGTAGCTCTATAGAAAAGCTTGTGGTCAGGGATGATGATGCTTCCAGAAGTTGCCTATTGTCCAAGATTGTTTTAGCTATCCTGCATTTTTTGTTTTTCCATAAGAAGTTGAATATTTTTCTTTACAGGCTTATGGAAAATTGTGTTGGGATTTTGATGGGGATTCCATTGAATTTGTAGACTTTTCTTTTGGTAAAATTGAAATTTTTCTATGCTAGTTCTAACTATCCATGAGCATGGGAGATCTTTCCATTTTCTGATATCTTCTTCAATTTCCTTTTTCAAAGGCTTAACATTTTTTTCATTTGGGTCTTTCACTTGTTAGAGTTACACTAAGGTACTTTTATTAATTGTGGCTGTTGTAAAGGGTGATGTTTCTCTGATTTCTTTCTCAGCCCTTTATCATTTGTATACAGGAGAGATACTGATTTTTTTGAGTTAATCTTGTATCTTGCAACAATTCTGAAGGTGTATTTCAGCTGTAGGTGTGTCTTGGTAGAATTTTTGGGGTCACTTATGTATACTATCATATTATCAGCAAATAGGAAAAGTCTGACTCCTTCCTTTCTAATTTGTTTCCCCTTATTTATTTTACATACCAATTGCAGTTTCTCCTTCCTCCTGCCCCCCCCCCGCCTTCCTTCTACCCCACCCCCATTCTCTTATTCTCTCAGTTTGTGTCTTTTTTATTGTCTCTATTTCAGTCTTCAAATCTTGAAGTGTTTTCTTCACCTGTTTAATTGCTTTTTCTTGGCTTTCTTTAAGGGCTTTATTGATTTCTTCCATTTTTTTCATCTTTTCCTCAATTTCTTTAAGGGAATTTTTCATTGCCTCTTTATAGGCCTCTATCATCTTCTTAAGGTCAATTTTAAGGTCAATTTCTTCTGCTTCTTCTGTGTGTGAATGTTCAGTTTTTGCTAATGTAGAACAACTAGGTTCTGATGGTACCATATTGGTCTTTTTGTTGTTGACTGTATTTTTGCACCGGTGTCTATCCATCTCTTCCTCCACTTGGTGCAATTGGTGTCTGTGTCTGAGGGAGCCTCTCTTGGTCTGATGGATACACTTATTTCAATGGGAGCTCTTGGTCTGATCAGAGCTCTTGGTCCAGTTGGTGCTGATGGACTCTGTGTCTCAGGGAGCAGCTCTTAGTCTAATCAGTGCTGGTTGGGTTGGGTGGAGTTGGCACTTGTGGGTTCCAGGATCTGGTGGTGGTGGTGATATTATGACCTTTCTGCAGGAGACCTGTTCTGCTGGCCTGAAACTGGGACTGCAATGGCCCAAAACCTAGAGGATGGGGTATTTGGCTATGAGAACAAAGACTCACCTCTTAGTCCAATCAGCGGTGGCAGGTTCTGTCTCATTGAGCAGCTGCAGTCTTGGAGGGTCGATATTTGTCTTCTTCATTGCGCCTTTTTTCTTTTTTCAGGTCTTGAACTTTTCCCTTCACCTGTTTAATTGCTTTTTCTTGTTTTTCTTGGCTTTCTTTAAGGGATTTATTGATTTATTCCAAATCTTGTTTTTTACTCATTTTCTTTAAGGAAACTTTTATTTCCATTTAAAGGTCTCTATCGTCTTCATAAAGTTATTTTTAAGATTGCTTCTTTCTGCTTCTTTTATGTTGTGATGTTCTGGTCTTGATGTTGTAGAATTGCTACTTCTGGGGGTACCGTATTGTTCTTTATGTTGTTGCATGTATTTTTGCACTGGCATCTACCCATCTTCCTCCAACAGGTACAAGAGGTTTTTGTGTCTGTGGGAGCTGCCTTTGGTCCAATCTGTCCTTGCTGTGTTTGTGTCTCAGAGGGCCACTCTTGGTCCAATCAGAGCTCTCGGTCTAGTTGGAGCTCTTGGTCCAATCAGAGCTGGTGGATCTGTGTCTCAGGGAGCCATTGTGGTCACAGGGGAATGGGTGAGTTTGCCGTAGGGAGTGGGTCTTATAGATAGCAGGGTCCATTGTGGGGTGTTGGTGGGTAGACCTGCCCACAGGGTTCTTCCCTGCTGGCCTGAAACCGGGGCAGCAATGGGTGGGGGACACAGATTGTACCCCATGGCCTAAGTAATAAAGGCAGGACGCTCTGGGTGGGAGAAGAGGCATTCATCTCTTGGTCCAATCAGAACTGGTGGATTCTGTGTTTCAGGAAGCCACTGAGGGCTCAGGCAGGTGGGTGGGTTTGGGGTAGCTAACGGATTTTTTAGATTGCAGGGTCCAATGGGAGGGGATGTTAAGGAAGCCTGCCTGCAGGATTCTTCTTATTCTACATTTCCTAAATGTAGAATATATATACTAAAAGTTTGTGATCAATAAAATGTAAAAAAAAGGCGAAATTCAGCAGAAGCCTTACTTTCCTAGTGCACCTGAAATGACACTGTGTCAATGTATCTGTGGTAACACATGTAAACCATGGGGGAAGCATACAGCATTTAATTTACATCAGCATATTAGCCACATGTTAACTGTTAATAATGAAACTTTCAATTCTAAAAAAATAGATCTTTTACCTTAAATGGTTGGAACAAAGAGAGGACCTTTAACTATTTTGTACAAAATCTAGGGCCTGGCACCTCCAAGCCACTCTGGCCATTAGTGGTGTTCATTCCCAAGATGACAGTGTGAGAAAATTACTTCTCTCCAGAGCTGGTCAATCAATTTACAACATCTACCTGTTAATCATACAGATCCCAGGTCTAAAACATAAGCAATTAGCCTCCTAAGCTAAATCTTGCATCAATAAACCCAGTTGAAAGTGATGATAGCCTTCTGAGGTCAAAGCAGGGATAGCTGAATTGCACTCCCGTTATTTGCAGGCAGGGTGCTTTCAGGGAACTCTGTTGTTTTTAATCTCAAAGGGGCTTTGGTTCAACAAATGCAGAAATTTTGTCTTTGAGTCTATCTGTGAAAGTTCCATTTGTGATCTTTTTGCATAAACACCTCCTCTGGCCAAATTGTCCTGCTATAAAGTTCATTATAGAGAACAGACTTCTAGGTATTTATCAGACTGTGTGACTTATTTTTCTCACCAGTATTACACAGCATGGGTAGAAGTCATCCTTCTAGTAGTAAAAAGGAATCATTGTGTCTGACAAAAGAGGAGAACACTGCTAAGGTTGTGGGACAAGTCCCAAAGCTGCTACAGAGAGTGAAAGGCATGGCATCACACAAGAGATTTACAGTAATAAGCAGACATCTATTCAAAAGACAGTAATTGTCTCACTCATTGCCTTACCTATGAATTTGTCCTCCATCAGATATGCATATTTCTGGTGGGTTGATCTTCTAAATATCAGCTGTAATCTACTGCATAATCTTGATGGGACATAATGTTGATGGGACTCCATCAACAGAGGACACATTTACATTGATTAATTAAATGTCTTGATGCTGAAAAAGGAGTCAGTTCATCAAAAAAATAAATAAATAAAAAACACACACCAAACAAAAGCAACCAAAGATCATAGACTTAATAAGGTCTCGTGTGGCAGGTGCAGGTGCATCAAGATTCAGTCAATCATGGCTGCAAGAGCTTGAGAAAGTTATTCACAATGCTTCTTCAGTCAGGAAGTACATAGAAGTTAATACTTCTCTTCATATTTCTTCTTGTTTTTCACTCTGTCCAGGATAGTAGTCAATGAAATGGTGCTATCTACTTTTACAGTATGTCTTACCCCTCTTCAAGTACCCTAATGTACATCATCTCTCACACAAAGGCTCAAAGACTTGTTTGGATTGTGATTCTGAATCCTTTTAGGTTTGTATGCAAAGAGATATTACATATTATCATTATAGAAAATGCCCCATCCAGCCATTAGAAAGCACACAGTAGGGACACTTTATGACATTCTAGTTGCCCTTCCAGACATGTGTTCAATGATGCAACTTCTTATTATTTTGCGCTGCCACTTAATACTCCCAAAACTGTTCAGAGATTTGTTGTCATTGGATCATTGTTTTAACATACTGAACTTCATTGGGTATATAATTTCAAAGTTTAAGCATCAAAACCATAATCTGCAGTTATAAAAACTTTCCATCTCATTATTTAATATTGAAAAGTACTCTTTATTACCTTAACCCTGTCCCCTCCTAAATGTTTTCTCTCATGTATTTAATTCCCAGCTTCCTCGCTCTGTGTGTAGTGAGAGCTGTGTTCCTGGATTCAGGAAATCCCCCCAGGAGGGCAAGGCTGTCTGCTGCTATGATTGCACTCCTTGTCCAGATAATGAGATTTCCAATGAGACAGGTAAGTGTCAGTCCAACTTGGGTATTTCCCACCTCTTTACAGTGTTCTGCAATGTCTAAGCAGATGGAAACTTTCTGTGAATGAACAGCAGAGATAAGTACTATTATTTCATTTAAAAGTCATAATGTTTCAGTTCATTGTATCATCATTTCAAAATTTCAGTCTGGCCATTGAAATTCATGATTGATCAATATTTGTTCTCTCTAGGCATTGGTCTCTGTAGAAAAACCACTTTATCTATCCCAGAGTAGTCTGCTCATTTTGTCATAGCATTTAACACACACGGTATAAATTGTCAACTTCCCTTGTTTTTGAAAATGCATTTATTCATAATTTACACAAATTTTATGGCTGTGTCCTTACCATCCTTACTTTCATAATTTCAATCATGGCTCTGGATTCATCAAAGATGATCAGAAATGTATTTGATCTACTCTTTGTTATAGTTATGAATATTTTAAGTAAGGTTTTTCATGTTCTTTTGTCTCTTAATGTCTTGCCTGCATGCATGTATATGAACCACAGGCTTGCTTGGAACACATGGAAGGTAGCATAGGTCATCAGATCACCTGGACATGGAGTCACAGATGGCACTGTCTTACCATGTAGGTGCTTGTGACAGAATATGGGACCTTCTGGAGAGCAAAAGGTGCCCTGTACCAAACAACCTTTTTTTCAGTACTTTATTTTTGATATCCTGCATAAATAACTTTCAACATTCCCTTAATTATTATCTTTTCTTCCTTGTTTACCTACATCTTCATATGCATACAGGAAACATCATGGTACATAATATATAAGGAGAGTTTGATCAGCATATAACATAGGTTTTAAATTCCTAAATTAGTTGTGGAGCAGAAAATATACATTAGTGTAGTATATCACAAAAATTATCATGAGAATGTTCCATTGAACAAAATATTTTTTAAATTAAGAATTGTTTATGTAGTATGAAATTAAATCTAGATTTGTAACACTTCTTTTCATTTGATTAACCTAAGCCCTAAAGTACTGGTAATACTCATTTATTATTGCATACAAATAACTCTATCTTTATAATGTGTTAATATGAAGCATTAGTGAACATAAAATAGGTAAATTATAGAAAACTGACTTGTGACAACAGTTGAAATGGCATCATCACTCCCATTAATGGTAATGTTGAGATTAAGCCAGGCAGAGGTGTGCACTCCTGTTCTCAGAGCAACTCAGGACTGAAGTTCAAGGATCTGTTTTTCACAGCAGATCTGGGCACAATAGCAGAACCCTATGTTGAAATACATCCAAGGAACAGAAAATAGGTATGAGGTGACTGAAAATAGTGAATGTGAGAAGCACACACAGACACAAGGTTGAATATGGAGAGAAAACCAGATAAGATTTCCAATCATTATGATTTCAGTCTAATTAGATTCTTTCTTTATTAACTTGAATTTTTGAACCTATAATAATTTCCCCAAACAATCAGGGATTTATATATTATTTCATGAAAATGTAAATTTTCTAATTTTAGAGTGTTTTTGAAGTGCCTATTTTCAAAATGTGTATATTAAGACTATACTATATAGACTTATCATGCATATAGCTGCTTTGTGTGCATTGGTGGTGTGGTAAGTTCAGGCACATGTTCCATGTATAAATTGGAGGAAGACTGAAACCTCAACCTGAAACCCTGAATGATTGCAGTTCAAGAAGACACTTCAAGACAGTTTGAGAAAGAAGACACTAAAACATAAAAGTTAAATGGTTCAGAACAGAGAATCTTACTCTTCAAATCATGTAGAATAATCTGTACTTATCTGAAAATTACATATTTAGTCTCTGTGGAATACTTGGCATATTTTATATACCCTGTGCTCTTTACCAAATAAGACATGGGGTTATGGCTGTGATGAACTTATGCTCTGTTAGAAACCAATAGCCAGTAAATCCATGGGGAACTGAAGAGGAGTGCCTTGAGAGTGAGGATTGTGTGAAGTCACACAATAAAAGATACCCTTGAGAGCTTGTGTGGAGGTTCTAGCAGGGGAGTGCAGCTACTTGTATACACATGACTGAGGATTTGTCCTGCTCCAGTTGGGAAAAGTCCTCCTCTTTGAACAAGTGTGCACCTTCAGGAAGGATGTACATGGAGTGGTGAGAGAGGAAGGGAACACTTTCCTAGCCAGTCAGATCATATGAATCAAGCCTGGCCCTCAATGGGGTGACAGATGTTGCAGCCAGACCAACCTCCAGCCATCATTGCAAGGAGCCTGCTTGAGAATTCGGATGGTGTTAGTAGTCACAGGTAGACATAGCACCCTAAGCAGGTATGGATGACATCTTGAGAAGTTTATCAGTTAGTGAATGTTCAATAAGGCCTGTCAGTGAAGTCCAATAGAAGTTTACTAACATTACAGTGAAGGCCAGCATTATCATTAGAGGATATAAAAATAAATAAATATAAAACTATTCATGAGGTCTGTCATCTTTCAATACCGAAATCTTAATGTTTTCACCTTTTTAAAAGAATCAATTTGAAAATGGTCAAATATTATGTAGATTATGAGGCATATGGCTGAACCATTTTAAGATATGAAAGTATTCTTTCGGCTTAGTGCTCTATGTTCAGGTAGCTTATGAAGCTTTGGATGGATAAATATGGTAATAATATTTTCTCAGTTACCTCATACTCTGTTTGTATAGGGGTATCAATTACTTTTGCAGAAAAGGTAACTAAATGTATAAAATTCACCTATGATTCAGTATATCTTAATATACAGTTATGTCTAATACAAAAAGTATGTGTTGGTCTTTACACTGAAATATCCCTAACATGTCTGTTTCAACAACAGCAGTATGTGTAGCTTTGTAGAAGGTACACAACTCCTCTGCTTTGTGACAGAATAATATATATGCAGACATGTTTATCAGTTAGTTATTTTCCTTGATGCTCTGACCAATTACTTGACAAATTGGCTCAGTTTGAGAGTACTGTCCTCATGTCAGCAAGAGTAGAAGCTGTTGGGCATATTGGTACTGTAGTCAGGAAGCAGGGGGAGAGATGAACACCCTGAGCTCCACTTTTTTTTGGGGGGGGGTCTTGGACTCTAGGCCATGGAATGATGCCCGTACTCTCTCAGTGGGTTTAACCCCTTCCACCAGAGTGAGACTCCCAAACTGAAATGCCCTCACAGACTCAACTTAATATTTGTCTCCTCAGGAATTCTAAGTTCCATCAAAATGAACCATTGCAATCTGTCTCTCTTCCTGCAAAATAATTAACAAATTTACTCTATGAGAGTGTAAGTTCACTGAGGAAGAGGGGACTTATTCTCATTTTGGGAGATAATGAATGGTGCCTGTAGTAAATACTTGAAATAAAAAAGGATAATCTTGGTACCCGCAAAAAATCGTGAATTCAATAACTTGTTTAAATAATTTCAACAAATATAAAATTGAATAAGTCAGTTTGGAAAAATTTTCAACCAAATGAAAGCATGATATAAATACATGGATACTTATGTATTGTTTATTTTTGATGAAACTTACAAATTACCATTAGGAAATTACCAAAAAATTACTCCATCACACACTAAGACTAGTAAAAATGTTTTATATTATCAGGCAGTGGGGGCACATGTCTTAATCCAAGCATTGTAGAAGCTCTGGCAGTCATATCTATGAATGAATTTGAGGCCAGTCTTTTCTACAGAATGAGTTCCTGAACTGCCAGCACTACACAGAGATACCCTATGTAAAAAAACAACAAAAAATCACTTTTATGCCTATCTGTTAAATAAATCTTTTCTCCATGCAAATGACTAAACACTAAACAGATTCAGAAACGTAAGTTTTCATGCTATGAAGAATCTAATAATTCTTATTTCTGCATGAACCGTCAGAAAATGAACAAAGTGGAGAATCCAATAAACTCCATGAAAATAGATACAATGACAGAAAATAGGCCAATGACAGAAAAATATAATACAAAGAAATTAGAAAAAAACTCTTGATAGTTAACTCACATTACCAATTCCTACTTGATGGATTTCACAAGGAGGGAGTCTTATGAATAAGTTAGGTTTACATAATTTAAGTTAATAATTTATGACTATATAAAAAGGTGAAAATTGCCACGTAAAAACAAACATTTTTATGTACAATAATAAAGTGAATAGAATTGTTCACTTCAAATCCCAATAAAGACAATGGTTAGAATCAATTTGAGGTTATTGATTTGAGATCATTTAGGAATTTTCACTATGGAAGACTAATTTACTTGGGTCTTAAACTGTGAAAAGAAGAGATGTAGGTATCATGCCAGACAACTGGTTCTGGGAAGGGTCTTGGGATAAAAGGGGAGCTTGAGCACAGCCTCAACAAAACTTTTATTTATGACCAGATGTAGATAATTGCGTGAAGTGTCCTGATAGACACTATGCAAACACACAACAGAACCACTGCATCAAGAAAGCCATGACATTTCTGTCCTATGAAGACCCCTTAGGAATGGCACTCTCCTGCATGGCCCTGGGCTGCTTTCTACTGACAGTGGGGGTTCTCAGTGTCTTTGTGAAGCACCACAACACTCCCATTGTCAAGGCCAACAATCAGGCTCTCACTTATATCCTGCTCATCTCTCTGACATTCTGTTTTCTCTGTCCATTGCTCTTTATTGGCCATCCCAACACAGCCACCTGTATCCTGCAGCAGATCACATTTGTGGTTCTATTCACAGTGGCTCTCTCCACTGTCTTTGCAAAAACTCTTACTGTGGTTCTGGCTTTCAAGGTCACCATTCCAGGGAGAATGATGAGGTGGCTGATGATATCAAGGGCCCCCAACTTCATCATTCCCATCTGCACCCTCCTCCAGCTTGTACTCTGTGGAGTTTGGCTGAGCACCTCTCCTCCATTTGTTGACTCAGATGCTCACTCTGAACATGGGTTCATCATCATTGTTTGCAACAAGGGCTCAATTGTTGCCTTCCACTGTGTCCTGGGATACCTCTGCCTCTTGGCTCTTGGCAGCTACACTATGGCCTATCTCTCCATGAACCTACCTGACACATTCAATGAAGCCAAGTTCTTGACATTTAGCATGCTGGTGTTCTTTAGTGTGTGGATCACATTCCTTCCTGTTTATCATAGCACCAAGGGGAAGGTCATGGTGGCCATGGAAATCTTTGCTATCTTGGCTTCCAGTGCAGGCCTCCTGGGCTGCATCTTTGCCCCCAAATGCTACATTATTTTGTTAAGACCAGATAAGAACTCACTGCATTGCATCAAGAACAAGGCACTTTCTAAGAGAAAATTCCAACCTATAGCGTAATCCACATGTTTCTTAATTACATATAAGTCTTTAATACAGTTTAGCACCATGCCAACAGTGAGATATAATGTAGCAATTTCAGATTTTTTTGTTTATTGGTTTCCTGTGTTGATGAATTCAGTATTTATTCTCTCATCTTCCAATATGACTTATTTTTTTCTCTGCATTAGAAACTTGATTTCCATAATATTAATTATATTTTTCTTCTAGTTTTAAAGAGAAAGGATATGATTTGTATATTATTCTTTACCTCTTCAAAATTTCATAACTTTGCCTGTGAAATAACATATACTTCCTTATGTATCTGAATGATTCTGATGTTTTTGATATGTTCCACAAATACATCCTGCTTTCATTTCATGTATGCTTTCACTCTGAATAAAAGCACATTTTAAAAAGTGAATCAGATCTTGACATGATGGAAATATTTTGTCAACTGTTTGCTTAATGAAGTGCATGCTACAGGAGAATGCAGGTCAATTTATATCTTTATATCATAACCCAAGTTCAGATATCAGAAAACTGGATACTCCCATTAACAGATAATTACAGGAAGCTTCTGTTAAATCTGTGAAGAATGTCAATGTCCAGCTGTAACCAGGTCATCAGAACCTATATTCAGTTCTCCCTCTGATCTTCGATATCCAAATAGTGGTTTTTGTACTCCCCTTTCACAATTCTTCACGTTTGATATTTTTTCTGTATTCTTCCCATTGAATTTGTGCATTTTGTGAATCCTGCATATTTGTAAATACACTTTTCTAAGAACTCATGAACCTATTCTCTGAGAACAACAGGTTTTCATTCTCTCTTTTCTAGGGTACTGCATTTTGCATAAATATGTTAAGTCTGTGATGCATGCTTTGTATATTGTCATTTCTAACCCTCTTTTAATAGTCCTCAAGCTGTAAACTTGCAAGAATAATGTAGGGGATACATTATTTTAAACTGTATAGTTATATTAATAAGAAGCTAGATTCTATCTTTGAGAATTGGTTCATTTGTTTTTTGTATGTATATATGTATATGTATGCATATATGTATGTATGTATGTATGTTTTTATTTATTTATTTATTTATTTATTTATTTATTTATTTATTTATATATACTTTTTAATGTATTAGATCCTGACTATAGTTTTCCCTCCCTTCTCTCCTCCCAAGTCTCTACCCCAACTTCCACTATCCCCTAGATCCATTCTACACACATTTTTCTTCAGAAAAGAATAGGCCCAACCCAGGGAAACCAACCAAACATGGCCCATCAATTTGCAATGAGACTAGCCAACTTCTATCATATTAAGGCTGGATGAGGCAACCAGTAGGAGGAACAGGGTCCCAAAAGCAGGCAAAAGAGTTAGAGACAGCCACCATTCCCACTGTTTCCAGTCTCACACAAAAATATACTGCACAGAGGGGTCAAGGACTCTACATTATTCCATTTTGAAATACATTTATTTTATAAAACATGTTGCTATCATGGGTCTTTCTCCCTCATTTGCTGCTTGATCCTCCCTAGTTGCCCACCCAACCAACTCCCTGACTACTTTCTCTCCATTTTTTAGAGAACAAATAGGAAAATAAAACAAAGAAGCTAATGGAAAATAAAGAAATCAAATTAAAGGATGAAAAACACATATAAAAACAGATACACACACACAAGCAGACACAGGTGTGCATCTGCAAGATATGCTAGTGCAATGTTGGCACAAAGCTTGGGGGAGTGATCACCACCCTTAATTTGACTTTAGGCCTTTAGCAAGAGGTAGAAAACACCCCACACTGCTTTTGGGAATTATCAACTTAGACCAAATAGGTCAAGTATCTATTGTAAAACAAATGACTGCTGTTCTAATAAAGGACTATATCAATAAATTATTACCTGAAATGAAAACTTCAATGGAATATAGGTTATTTTACTTCATAAGGACACCACATTGTTATTGAAGGGCAGAAACAGCTGGATTAATATGAGCTGTAGGCAGTGAGAGCTTGAGGTATCACCTTTTCACATATTAGAGGACAAGGGAGCTGAGAATGAATGCCACAGCTTGAATAAAGCAGAACCTACAAATGTCTTTAATAACCTACTTCTACCAGGTAGACTCAGAGTCTTAAAAGTCCAACAGCCTCCATATCACCAAAATCTGGGTATCACAAAGGACTAAATTAGAGCAAGAACAGCAGTATCTTGTTAGAAACACTCAGAATTTCAGATCCACATTCAACATCTAAGAGTAGTACTGGGATGATCTGGTCCCCATGAGCACATCCCATACTTTCACATCTGCATGTGTAGACGCATTACCTCTGCTCATTTCAGCTACACACCATGTATATGGCTTTCCTCAGCAGAAGATATCCTAGATGCAGTATACTCTCAAGGTCAATTTATAGAGACTTGGAGCCAGTCTTACCCTACTTGTTTTCCAGAATTCTGAAACCTATATACAAGCTACCTTGAACCCTTTATTTTTGTGTCTTGTTTTGATTCCTAAATGACAGAAAATTTAAAGTATAGTCTTATTTTGCCCCCATCTGAAAGTGTAGTTTTGTCTATATGGTATGGTTACAAATACCAGGAGATTGTGTTTTTTAAGGGACTTTTTTTGATTTATAGGCAGAAAGTTGTGGTGTACCCACACATAGAATAGACAAGTAAAGCAAGCTCTCTAAGGGCTACTATGAATGCATGGTCTCACTTCAGAATTTTCCCTGAAGTGTGTTATACATCATGATAATTCTAGTTCTGGTGAGGCTGGGATGACATTATACTTTTTTTTTTATAGAAACAGGATATTCAGGGTAGGAAATATAGCCCATTAAATTAATAGAAATTTTGCATATGAGTCCTCTTTCTCAGTGTTGATGATTCCTCTCTGGTGGTTCAGGACAAGAAACTATTGGTTTTCTTTGGCCTTTATATTATCTACTAACGTAGTCAATAGAACCCTAATATTTTAATCAACACATCTCTTGTATTATATCTGAACTGTCAAAAACATCCAAGGGAAAGTTTTTCAGGAAGCAACATATGCAAATATTGGGAGAGTGTTGAATTTCTACAAATTCCTATAGCTGAAGGAGGAGGTTGTGAGGGAATAGGAAATCAGATTTCTCCTGGAGAGAGGTGGAGTCATTTTTCTCTGTAAGGGGAGTAGTCAGAAATTTTCTGATGTCACATCATATGCTCTGCTTGGGATAGAGAAGAGAAAGAGCCTGGAGTTAACACAGATATTTTTGAAACTCTGAGTTTCATCAGGAATTCACTGTAAAATTATTTGGAAGTGAGAATGGACTTTTTCAACATTTTATTATTATTATTTTTTTAGTATTTTCAACTTTTGGAACAGGAATAATATTGTTTTGATGCAAATGTTATTCATCATATTTTCAATTAGTTTCTATTTCAGCTTATATTTGGGTCATTTGAACCATCCTGAATGACCATGTCCAGTTCTGTCATTTCTGTCAGACAATCCCCATGGATGCATCTGTCATGTGCTATTGTGTCTTTGATGCTTAAATTCATCTGCACTCATGTGGATGGTCCACATACATGACCATAAAGATCATTTCAGATTCTATCCTAATTGAGAGGAGAGATGGACAGGAAGAAATTATGTCCAGCTTTTGCAAAAATGAGTCCAGTTATCCTGGTTTTCTCTGAAAACACAATCATGACAATTCACCTGCTGTTCCAAGAATCACTGCTAAATGCGTTTACAATTTATGATGACCTCAATTCCCTAAAAGGTTTAGTAGTTACTTTATCACATGCTTTTCTGACATGGAAAGTCTGGGTTTGGAAGTCAGAGTGACATGCTCCTGCACAGTCTAATTGGCTCAGGTTTTTTCATTCCATGGGAGTTTAATTTTTCATACCACCGTGCAGAGATTTCTTGTTTTATGCAGAAAATTATCCTTCCCAATATCCAGAAGACATTTATCTTGATATTTTGTAGCAAATACTCTTCAACTGCTTATTTAATGGACCTGATTATGAAACTTTGGGTAACTCTCTACCAAATGCCCCCTTGGACAAGTTGCCTGGTAAACTTTCAAATGTTTTTTCATGACCAAACTGAGTTATTGTGTATACACGTCTGTGCATTTTGTGTCTCACAGTCTCCATGAGGTGACTCTCCATCAAGTACAGATACAACTTTTCAGGTATAGAGAGAGAAGGGAATTTCTACCCATGGCAGCTACATTATGGTGTATCATCAAAGGCTTTAAATACTATTGTACATATTTGTATGTTTTACTAAACAGTATAAGAGAATTTTTGCAATTCTTTGCACAAAAGTCAATGCAGAACATTGTGTCAGTGTCTCTTCTGAGTTGGGTATCATTAGCACAGAGTAGATGTATTTAAGTAAATATGTAGTTTGTGTTACAAATATTTTAAAAAATTTCTCATATTGTTATCTTCAAAGAAATATGAAAACCCCAAATTCCCCAAATATTTCTCATAGCAGATAGAGGAAGACTAAATTCTCACATGTCAACATGCTGGTGAACATGACTACAGTTGTTTTCATGGAACTGATCAGTTTAATTACCTTCTGGACACCAACACACAAGTTTGTACACTAAACTCTGACTGTAGTCCTTAAATGAATATAAGAAGCTAGCTCTTCAAGGAGCCTAAATATTCCAAGTCAACATTTAGGGATTATTTAAAGTTTTTTTTTTAATCAATGCTGTATTTACACACTGACATTCTGGGAACAGAATGAGGATGTTTTTATCAATGCTGTATTTTCACACTGAGATTCTAGAAATATAAAGATAGTCCTATTCTCCAATGTAACCATTCACTTACTATCATTCATATTTAGGTTCTGGTTTTATTTTAAAGACATTCAGAGACTTTTCTTAATTGTGCTTCTGTTAGATGTCACTGTCTCCTGAATATTATAGGAACATGCATTGTTATTTATTTTTACCCACTGTAAACATATATTCAATTTAAAAATCATACTGGCAACAATGTTGGTTTTGATTGGAATTTGATATAAATTACAGTATTCTATCTTTTTCTCTCACCCTCTCTGTTTTTTTTTTTTTTTTTTTTTTGCTTTTCAAGAAACAATTTCTCTGTATAGTGTTACTTCCAGCTTTTGAAGAAAGTCATAGACTAAAAGCCTAAATGAAAAATTTTCTCCGAATGTTTTACAGGGTAAAAATGTAATTTTGTCCGAGCATAAGATAAAACAACCCACAAAATTTATAGAGAGGGGTTCATACTTATCTAAAAACTCTGAACTGTACATAAATAAAAATATGTTTCTAAATACAATACCCTCTTGTGGCTCATCAGAACCTTCCAAATACACAAAAGAACTGCCTTCACAGGATTTTTTAATTGCTTTTTAATGTAATTGTAATCAGTGTAACTGATTATTTTCCAATATGTTTCTTCAGGGTGACTTATTTCATGTTAAAAATACAGTGTATGTCTAGAAAATCTTCTGTTGCTGAAAAAATACCTGACAAGGGGATTGTTCAACAACAGCTTAGGAAATACCAGTGCATGACCACTTGACCTTTGCTTTTAGTTCTTTAAAATACTTAACAATTTCAACTTAGAGAAGGTGGGTTTTATTTTTCTCATGGTCTGGGATGCAGTTATCACAGTGAATGAATATGCAGGAATCTGAGAGAGTGAGTCACATGCTTTTACAACCATGAAACTTGCAGCAAGTAATGGCATTGCTCACAACTATTGTTCTATTTTTAAAAGTCAAGTGTGTGTCTATATGGAGATGTGTTCTCATGAGCGCAAGCACTCATAGAGTTCAGAATACGATGTTGGAACCCTTATAGGTCGTATTTCATGAGCCATTGGATGTTGGGTAATGAGAAAAAAAACTCAGGTCCTCTGTGTGAGCAGTAGATGGTCTTAACTGCTGTATCCTTCTCTATACTTCTTCCCTGCCAGTTTCTTTTTCATTTGATATGGGACAACAGTCAGTAAGATGATTCCACCTGCTATTACAGTGTATCTTCCCACATCTAGTCCCCTAATATAGAAACTTGTGGGGCGTTTACCCACCCCCCCCACAGCTTCCCAGAGTTTTCTTGAGTGCGAGCAGCAGGAAATATTAGATAGAAGGATTTATAGCGGAGAATGTTGCGGAGATAAACAGATAGAAAATAAAGGATAGCCTCGAGAGGGCCTGGAACCTATTCCAACGGGCCCCGACTGTCTCTGGTCCAGGGTTTTTATAGAGACACCAAGGGGTGGAGCAAAAGACCTCCTCCCCCAGCACAGCCAAGTGCAGACCATCTCAGACACCTGCACTCAGGCCCGTGGTCCTGATCATCCTCTATTCGGACCTGCTGGGTAAAGCCACGAGGAACCCCAGAACGGGCTCCCACAGGTCCCCCCTTCTTAATATATAAAAATATAACTATTAATGGCTTACAGCAATCTCCATAGCTGTTACACTTCCCAGTATGGGAGTAGAGGATGATATAGATGGCATTTCTCTTTTGAATTAGGTCCAAGGTGACCACAGCAGTCTTAGCTGCTTCAAGCCCTTTCTAAACCAAAACTCTTAAGGCGACTACAAACTTAAAGAATCCCTTAGCTTCATCATTACCATTAACAGGTTAACATAAATATTGCTATACATAGTCACAATTCTCTCAATCTTACAACTCAAAGCAAACTCTTAACAGAACCATTAGAATTAGCATATATGGTGCTATATATAGTTAACAATTTTCTCCGTCTTACAACTTTAACTCAATCATTTGAATTTTCTTGTTAACAGAACATAGGAAAAACTTCGATGTATTCACATCAAACTTAAACATTTCCTCAATTCCACAAAGCCAGGGTGCATTAATATCAATAGGTTTCTGCGAACATAATTCAATCTCATAGCTCCTCCTTTTCTTTATAATTTTTAAGCAAAATCTCAAGCCTAGTTAGAAAACCCAAACTTTTCTGTTTAAACAGTTCCATTTGTAACACAAAACAATTTATAAATCTCCAGTTAATAAAGCATATATGCATACACAAAATTGCATCTTGATTCTAAGTAGAAATACATTTCTTCATTTAAACAGTTCCATTTTTAACCCAATTCCAGAAAACCGTTCCTAGGTCATTACTATAAGTAAGCTCAAAATTGTCCCATTGCAATGAAATCTCTATTGTTCATTTCATTTAAGTACCAAAATTCAAATGATAAATATTGGTACTAGCCTTCCAAATTTGAAGAAATCCATAACCAAAATGTTTTTGTAATTTTATCTCATTTTAAGTTCAAAAAGTTTAAACAAGAAATAAATTCTGGTATCAGGCTTTCACTTCCAAATATGAAGAGACATTTTTCAACCAAAACTTTTTGCAGTTAATTTTTGTTCAAACAAGCGTCTCTGCAACTTTTGTTCTCACAGACCTTTTTAGTTATAGTAATATTTTAAACCGCACCGTTTTTGCTGTTAGCTCAGGTTTTTTTTATGGTGCGTTGATATTCTATGGATCTCAGCTGCAGATGCCTTGTGCTGGTTCTGGCGTCCGCCATTCTTAGCTTCTTAGCAGCTTCTGGAGTGTTTGAAACCATTCAGACTGCCTACTTTGCAGTCTACTAGGACACTATCTCCTGTGTCTCAGGTGTTTTCACCATATACATTAATAGACTCACACTTAACATTTACACTTTTTCACAAACTCACATATAACATTTTTTTGCCTTGCAAAGCATTTAGACTCATATTCAACATTTACACGTTTTTACAAACTCACATACAACATATTAACATCTACTTATTTATACTTTATAGAACTACTTTAGCAAATATATTTCCTATTAATTCTTATATACTTATCTTATTTCTTATTTAAACTTACATTTACAACTAGCATCTTACAAGCTTATTACTACATGTCTTAAGACTACCTTAGATACTTCTTACTTATCTTATTTCTTATTTAAACTTACATTTACAACTAGCATCTTACAAGCTTATTACTACATGTCTTAAGACTACCTTAGATACTTCTTACAAGCTTATATTCTTAAAGGAACTCTATTGATCTATTTTACAAACTTATATAGGCTACCATTAGCATATATCTAACTTAGCAAACACCTAAAGATTTCTTAACACAGATCTAACAAGACAGAATTTTACAAACTCACATATCTTATATTCGTCTCTCTACTTCTTACTCTTAATTATTATCACCATCTCTATCAGAAAGATTCTCTTAACTAGACAGGAAGTACGTACATCATTTCTAAAATTTGCAGTTTATAGTTAGCTTTGTTATAAAGCACTGGGATTTAGTGAGTGTTGTCATTATAGAGTTGTGATACTTGTTGCTAGGGGATTGTAACATTCTCAGGACAAAGCCACACCCCAAAGTTGCGAGTTCTCTCAGCCATTCCGGACCGGCAGAGATGCACTGTCAGCGGTAGACAGTTTTTAACTAGAGGCTGTCCCTTCACCCAAATTCATACTAGTTCCCCTAAGAACTTCAATTCAAACAAACGTTTCTATCACAGCAGTACTTTTGGTTTGTTCTACTGAAAAACTTTATGCTGAGGGTGAAGTTATCATATTTAGCTGCTGTAAAGCTCTTTGCCAAAAACTGAACAGCTATTATGTGGTATTTTAAGGATTTTAAAGTGACTCGTTTGCTCTTATAGGTAGCTTTTTTGTCATCCAATTACCGTAAAAACTTTGCACAGCTATTAGGCTAAATAAGGCATTTTACCAACGGAGCCCCAAACCGCGAAGCACCTAGTTCCATATTCTTTCAATTTTTCATTGGAACTGACACCCAAACTCTTAGACGATTTTCCTCCTTATTTTTAAAAGCTGTATTTTAATTTTAGAGCTGACAAAAGTGTTTCAGGGCAATGTCGCCATCTTTAGTGGAAAAACTACCTTTCCCAGAATGCCTTTCCCTTATATCAGTCAATAATATCAGTTCCATATCAGTCCCTTATATCATTTTCCTTATATCATTCATTTCCCATAGTTCTTTTTGGGTCTGAGAGTCAACTGGTTCTCTTTTACTAGACTTGCCCGGGAGGTTTGAACAAAGTCTCTTGCCTTTGTAACGGGAGATTTGAACAAGCATTTTACATTTTCAATTGTGGGACATTGGGAGATTTCTATTCTCCTCAGCTGGCTTCAACAGGTGTCTCTCCTTCAGTTGACACTGGCCCCCAGATCAGAAACACGGCTATTTTGAGGCTGGCATTTCTGATAGCAACTTTCCTCAGGGCTTGTGTTTGTTTTAGCCAGTCAGTGAAAAGCAAGATCATGTACAACAGCTTTTCCATAGCTCTTTCAGAGAGATTTTCTCCCACTGATCTTATTCTCATTTTGCTTGTTCCTTCCTTCCCCAGATGCAGAGCTTCAGCTATCTGTCTGTAGCTCTGTACCTCTGCTAGCTGCTTTTGGAGGTAGGGGCTTTTTCTCTTCCCCTGAATCTGCCTCAAACTCTAGCAGCTTTGTCAGGTCATGCATTTTCTGGGGAGGAATCTGTCCCCTCTGTTTCTTCAGAGTCTTTCTCCCTGACAGTATCCAGTTTGGTCTCAGTTGATCCAGCTACCCCAGAAACAGTTTCTGACACTATAGCGGCTTTCCCTGCTACTGAAGGTAGGGGCTTTAGTCCGTTTCTATTTTTCGGGGTCTGAGGTTTGTGTTCATAAATCAAGCTTAGCAAGGGAGTTTTTTGCCATCTCTAAACTCCCATTGGACAGGTGTTTTGCCTCATCAGGCCTTCACCTGGCCCAGTCCCTCAGTGGGTTGCATTTGCTTGTCTGGGTGCTCAAGGACAGAGCTTATGCCAAAGGCAATCACCCCTTAGGGCTACACTCCCTCATCTCAGGAGTCAGTTGAAACAAAGCTTTTCTCAAAGAGGTGCTTTCTCTGACAGAAAAGAAAGCTTTACTCCTGGATAGTTCTGTTCTGCCCTGGCTGGGCTCTTTCCCCAGACAGCGTTCTAACTCAGCAGCACGACTGCTTCAGACCCAGTTCAGCTTTACTGTTTTCCCAGAAAGGTCCTTTCTCTGATAGGAAAGCTTTTCTCAGATTTCTTTTTGCAGCTGTGGACCTATCAACCCGGGACCTGTAGGAAAGCAGACAACTTGCCGTTCTGGCTTTAGCTTTGTTTGTTCATTAGCAATCTTCCCCTGGGTCCTGCACCTTCCTGCCTCAGCTCTGTGCTCCAGGAAGTTTACCACTGCAGGAACCCTAGTATCCCCGAAATGCACTCCAACTCAGAGACGCTGGCCAGTCGCCTCTGGGTTTTTGGTCAGAAGCGAGGATACAATGCTAACAATATTTGCATTGCTTCAGGGGATCTTTGCATTAGGATGATTAGGAGCACCTTTTCATTCTGAAACGCTCACTCAAAACCTTTGCTGCCTCAGCTCAGCTGTAACTGAAAAGCTTGACTTTTTTGCTTTTCTCAGGCAAAGTTTCCTGCCCTTTTTGGGCTCTCTGTAGCTGTTCACCCTCACTCTCCCAAGCATTTACCTCAGGGTACTCTGACCCACTGTCTTTTACTAGCTTGAAGAGACAGCTTAGAAGGGGTTTTTAGAAACTTGTTCCAGCCTCCTGCATTGCAGGGAGGATTTTTAAAGCTTGAAAGAACTTAGGTTTTGCTGTCTTAAGAGGTTTGTTGTTTTCCCTTAGAGCTAATCACAGGTGGTCCCCATACTAATATCTTCAGGTGATTCTAATTTTTGTCCTTTTGAGACAGTTAAAGGCTTTAGTTTCTAAGTTTCTTAAGAGAGAAAGATTAAGGCTTTTTAGAGAGATTTTTTTCCTCCCAAATTTTCCAAGAAAAGCTTTATAGTTTAAGAGAAAGATTTTTCCCCCAGGAGAAAGACCAACTTTTCCCAAAACTTCCCAACTTTAAACTTTGACTTCTTACACTCCCATTTTTGCTTCAGGGAGAAATTACTTTCTCCTGCTGCTTGGATTTGGCTTTTCAGCTGTCCCCAGGTCAAAAGCCTCCATAGGAAACTTTTTCTTCCCCATAAACTCAAAGAGGAGCTTTTTTACTACCCGTAAAGCCCAAAGAAAGATTTTTTCCCCAGTTTGCTTTCAAAGCCCCCAAAGTGAGAAAATTGAAGAGTTTTTCTGTCTAGTTGCCTTACTTATTTTTTCCTACACAATCTTATACTTCTAAGTTTTTCCTAAACTATATTACTACCCTATATCTTATACTTATCACAGATAGAAATTGAGAAAGGGATAGAAGATAGAAAATTTTGACAGAAGAGAATTTCGCTGCAGCATCGGACATCCTTCCAGTCCGCTTTCCTTTTCTCTCGAGGATAAAACGCCTGCCTTCCCAAAAAATATATATAAAAATATATATATATTCCATAACACCGGCATGCCTTTCCACTGGCAGGGCTAACTCAGCACTTTCACCAAAAACTCTGTAATAAAACTATTATTTTCCTTTATCTTTAGTCCCTATTACTTTGTCTTAAGTCCCTGTTCATTTGTCTTTAGTCCCCCCTTTTTTTTGTCCCTTTTTCCCCCTTTCTTTAGTCCCTTTTTTCCCCTTTCTTTAGTCCCTTTTTTTCTTTAGTCCCTTTTTTCTTTAGTCCCTTTTTTTCTTTAGTCCCTTTTTTTCTTTAGTCCCTTTTTTTCTTTAGTCCCTTTTTTTCTTTAGTCCCTTTTTTTCTTTAGTCCCTTTTTTTCTTTAGTCCCTTTTTTTCTTTAGTCCCTTTTTTTCTTTAGTCCCTTTTTTTCTTTAGTCCCTTTTTTTCTTTAGTCCCTTTTTTTCTTTAGTCCCTTTTTTTCTTTAGTCCCTTTTTTTCTTTAGTCCCTTTTTTTCTTTAGTCCCTTTTTTTCTTTAGTCCCTGTTCACGGCGCCATTCTGTGCGGCGTTTACCCACCACCCCCACAGCTTCCCAGAGTTTTCTTGAGTGCGAGCAGCAGGAAATATTAGATAGAAGGATTTATAGCGGAGAATGTTGCGGAGATAAACAGATAGAAAATAAAGGATAGCCTCGAGAGGGCCTGGAACCTTTTCCAAGTGTCCCGACTGTCTCTGGTCCAGGGTTTTTATAGAGACACCAAGGGGTGGAGCAAAAGACCTCCTCCCCCAGCACAGCCAAGTGCAGACCATCTCAGACACCTGCACTCAGGCCCGTGGTCCTGATCATCCTCTATTCGGACCTGCTGGGTAAAGCCACGAGGAACCCCAGAACGGGCTCCCACAGAAACTACCTCACAGAAATATCTAAGGATTTGATTTTGTGTTGCTCCTCAATTTTGTCAAGGTGACTATAGATATTAAACATCACAGTGGTAAAACAGCTGATCACTTCAATAGAAGGAAGTACACAGGCAATGTCTATCTTGAGTCACAACATGCCCTTATGTATATGATCTCCCTGAGCTAATTTACTGCTACTTGGCTCTATCTTTACCATTTCCACAATTGTGCAGTAGAGTCATCATTCTAGGGACAGTGTTTCAACTCTATTATATACCTTATTGATAAGTAGCATGGACACATAGTCTGCATGTATAGGTATAAAATACTGTCCCTTGACTATTCAGTATTGTTGAATTCATAATACTGTGCATTTGTTAATATATTCATGTAATTGTCAAGTTCCTTGCCCTGTGTGCAGTGCTGTTGTCCATTATTCAAAAATCCTCTGGAAACTGGAAACATGCTTCTTGATTTGATTTCAGTCTTTGTCTTGACAATGAGATGTTGATGAAGGAGAATAATGTAATTCTCAGTGGGAAGTTTCTCGCCTCTTTGTAGTCTTCTACAGTATGTTAGCAGAGTTTAAGACTGGGAGAGAATGGTATTAACAAGCTTTTTTCTTCACTCAGAAGTTTCATTATGCATTTTGACAAGATTTCACATATGCTAACAAAGATGGCCCTTCCACTGCCATAGGGAGTAAGGCAAATCAAAGGCTTTGAAAACCAAGAAGGCTATGGAGAGGGTCATCCACAGCCACAAAAAGAAAAATATCTTAACCTCAAGTACTTTAGGAGGTCAAATACACTGCAGCTCCAGAGGCAGCACAAATATTCTTGCAAGAGCAGAGCCAGGAGAACATATCATCATTATGTTCCCTCCGTTCACCTGGTCAAGTTAAATGTGACAAAGTACAACAACACATTCGTGTTCATAGTTTATATAAAGTCTAACAAACCCCACTTCTAAACGGCTATAAAGAAACTATAAGACAATGATGTGACCAAAATCAGTAACATGATACAGCCTGATGGAAGGAAAAGGTGTGTTTATGACTGCTTCTAGAATATGATTTTCTAGATATTGTCAGAAAATTGGGATCTAAAATATGTACATCAGCCAATTTTAAGCAAAAAATTTCTCCATGAAAGATTTATAATTCCAGGTCATTGTATTTGGTGGTGCCACTAAATAGATTCTATGATTATTGCTTGGCTAAGGAGCAAAGTCCCAGTTCTTATAACTTTGTGAAAGAGACTGTGGATGAAATTCTAAAAGGTCTTATTAAAATAACAAACACAGAGCCAAATATAGGAGTGAAAATCCTTAGAGATCAGGGAAATAGGAATAGCTATCAGCCAACCTTATCTTACCAGCTCTGTGGATTTCAAATGCCACGACTTCCTGTCTACCCAGGCTTTTATTTCCTTGCTGTTCTGCCTTCACATTGGCTATCATAGCCCAGCTATCTCACTTCCTCTTCCTATGCAGCTCTGTCATTTTCTGTCTGTCTGCACAAACCTCCATGTCTCTATGGTTGGTACTGGCATGTGTCACCATGCTTGGCTCTGTTCCCTAGTATGACCTTGAACACACAGAGACCCTGTCTGCTAAGTGATCAGATTAAGGGCATGTGCTACCACTGCCTGACTTCTAGGTTTACTTAAAATGGCTTGCTGTTTCCTCTGATCTCCAGGCAAACTTCATTAAAGCACAAATAAAATATCACCACATTTCCCCATTTTTGTCTAATAAAAATAAAAAAATTTAAAGAAAGTTATAACTAATATAAGAAAAACTATATACAATAAGTACAATAACTATATGCAATATATACAATCAATAAATACATCAACAATGTTTGGTCCATTTGCACTGACAAATTTAGAGAAAATATTTTATTATCTATCCTATTTTGGTGAGTCCAAAATGTACCTAATCGTTTATCAAATTATTATTCAAAGCTTCTTATATATGAAATACATAATTGTGAAATAATATTGTGATTACTAACTAAAATGGCAGTTAACACTTCCAGTAATATTACTAGAGTGAAAAAGCCACTTGTACATGTGTCACAACATCTCTGGACATGGAAGAGGGGAATTCTGATTTCTAGGCTATGATGTGCAAAATATGGAAACATTTATATTGAAATTCATTCAGAAAACATAAAATAGGCAAAAGTTATAATTATCATCAGAGTGGCTTCATTCAGCAAATGATGGATACAAATGTGGATACACACAAATATTAGGCATAGCTCAGGGAATCCTTGGACGACAGGGAGGAAGGAGTCAGAGGGGTCAAGGACATTGTAGAGACCCAGAGAGGTTTCCTCTTGAGAACTTACTTAGGGTCCAAAAATCTGAGCTTGCTTTTTCCAATATGGCTGCATAAGGGGATGATTTGACTATGGATGTGGTTACCAGGTATTTGGAAGGGTCTACACTTGGCTGTGCAGTATGCTTTGATCCAGCAAGGGGGATGTCTTTTTACCCACCCCTCGGCATTGTTATAAAAAGCCCCTTTGAAGAGACAGAAGGGATTGATCCAGGTTTTCCCAAAGCTATTCTGTATTTCTGTCTTTCTCCTCTTCAATATCGTTCCATCTAATATTTTCTTATCCCTCGCTCTTCCTCATAGGAACCCTTTAAAAGGTGAGAGCTGTCTTACCATATGACACTACAAAAAACCCCCACATAATCAAATATCCTGGGCTTATAGGGTCTCACAGAGACAAACCTGACAGTCAAGGAGCCTGCATGGGTCTAACCAAGGCTATTGCATATATGCTATGGTTGAGTAGCATTTTCTTCTTATGGAACTCCAAATAGTGGGAGCAGGGTCTGTCCCTGACTATTTTGCCTGTTGCTGGGACATTCTTCCTCCTACTTGTTTGCCTAGTCAATTGTTAATAAAATGGGTGGTGCCTTGGCTTACTGAAGCTTGATATATCATGTCCGTTTGATACCTCAGAGAGACCTTCCATTTTCAGAAGGGAAAGGAGGAGGAGTAGTAGATGGAGGAGAGGTAGGGGAGGAATTTAGAGTGGGGGTTGGTGGGGGACTGTGTTTGGGATGTAATAAATAAGAGAAGAATAGAGGAAAAAAATCTAATTTGGGCTGAGTTCTGAAGTAATTTACTGAGACATTTTCTCTATTTATTATAGAGCAGTCTAAATTATGGACAACTAAGAACAAAAGAATTGATAATATTTCAAAATAAAATTTCATTCACTGTTAATATTTATTGGAAACCCATCTTGGAAAACATATCTGGATATACTATCTCTCTGAATAGAAATTTCACTATTTGCTTAAAATTTATGAAACAACACAATGTTAAAATGTAGTTTACTAGTAAAAATAAATACAGTAATTTTGGTAATACAGTAGTGAATAGTGGTAATGGATACATTACCCCAGTCTTGGTTCATCTACAAACCATTCATATGGCTTTCCTCAGCAAAAGACATCTGAGATGCAATATTATTTCAGGGCCTCCTTACAGGACTGTGGTCATACCTTACACCACTGGTCAATGGATTATGAAACCCTGATGGAAGCTTCCTGTCTTCCATGTTCTCCATCTTGGCCATTGATCTTTCCAACCACATTGCTTCTAACAACAATGACCTTATCCACCCTCACACCCTCATAATATAACCCATTTTCAATAAGGAGTCACAGTTATCAGGGTTTAGAGTCTTAACAGAGCCATCTGGGAGACACAAGTCTAAAGTTATTTATAACCTTTGTCAAGATAAAGAAACTGCAGGTCCCTGTGACAGTCAGTAGATGTCATTGTTTCTTTCAGACCTTGCTTCTTAATAGCAGATGAATATTAGAGGTGCATGGCAAGTGTTCAGGTCAGAAGCTAGCTGCTGTGTTCAACTTTTGCCACATTTGGTCTGTAAACTAGTACAATGTAACAAACGTGAAGCTATGGCTGTGATGTTAGTAATATGTGTTCTTGTGAAATTGTTCAGACTTTAAGTTTACAATCATGGCACTTTCTGCTTTTCAGATTAATAGCATTTAAAGTATTCCGAATGAACATTTTATACATAATGGGTGGAGTATATGAGCTCTTATTTACTTACTTATGGAAAATGGAAGGGGTTCTTTTAATACTTCATATTCAAAGAAAAGAAAACATAGTGGCTGAATCTTTTCTTTATGACTCAACATTGAAAAGATACACAATAGAAGAGTAGGTGAGAGTTCAAAAAGTAAATAGAATATCTAATCTCATCATTGATTGAGCCATTGATTTGGAATTCATGAATTCAGCCTATCAGTTTGCCAAGACTGAGACAGAAAACATGTTGGAGTATTGTAGATGTAACCAACCATCTTATTAAATAAGAAACACAGAACCAATGCAAAGAAGAAAGCCAAGAGATCAGAGTTAAGAGCCTTACCCGCCTGCTGCAGCTAGCCAAGAGACCTCTCCGAAAAAGACCTACTTCCTGTGTGTTTGTCTTTATATAGTCTTTCTTTTCTGCCTTCTTATTGGTTGTAAACCCAAACACATGACTGCCTCATCACTGCCTGTCTGTAGAGACTTCCAGGTCTTCTATGGTTGGTATTGAGATTAAAGGCGTGTGTCTCCAATGCTGGCTGTACCCTTGAACACACAGAAATCTACCTAGCTCTGCCTACCAAATGCTGGGATTAAAGGCGTGCACCACCACCGCCCAGCTCTGCTATCCTTGCTATTAGCTCTGACCCCCAGGCAACTTTATTTATTAACATACAAACAAAATCACATTTCAGTACAAATAAAATATCACCATAGAATATGGGGAGACATGGAAGGAATATCAGTATGCAGACACACAAGATTTGTAGAAAAAGTCCTTTTAGACGCCTCCATGCCATTCACAAGTTAGTTTGACACAGGCAATAATCAGTTTTAAAAAGCAGGATGTCTTACTGATTTCCACAGGGCCATGTCTGGTTGGGACATTTTCCAGGATGTTTTCTGTGTCATCTCCCTTGACATCCTCCCTTGCATCATCCTGAGTCGCTGTCTTGTGTAACTTTTGTGATAGAGAGCTTTTGACAAGTCTATTCAAGAGGAGTCATCCCTGGGGCCTTGATGTTCTGTCCTCTTAGATGAAGTCATGGGGCCTGTGGTTAAAGAAGATCCCAAATGTATTTTGAAGTTTGTTTTTATCTTTAATGGAGGGTCTCAGATGGAAAGTCTCAGGGAAGAGAGATTTCCAAAATTCTCCACAGAAAGTAGAAGAGGCTTGTCAAAAATACATGTGATTAGAGTCATGACTTCAGTCACCAGGAATATTACAAACTCTTGTGTCCACAAAAATATGAGCTCTATATATAGCTGATAAACACATTGGGATCTGTGTCCCTCATGTTTATACTATGGTAGATGCTTCAGCTTTTTGATGCTCTCTCGAACTTTTATTTTCTTGCTCTTGCAGACTCTTGTTCCTTTGTCCTCCTTGGATGATTTTTTGTGCACGTTAAAAGCACTAAATTCTTTGCACAGTGATGGAAATATGGTGATTGCTGCACTTGTTCCTCTTTTCCATTATTATCTCAGGAAAACAGATGATCTTAGAGGTGAAGATATGCGTGATCTCTGGTAAGTGCTTTTACAATTTGTTCCTTTTCAAAATTCAGACTTCAGTGTCCTCAAGTAAGTTTGGATTCATGTGAATTTAATGCTAATTTCCCATCCTGGCATTCCCTTTCTTGTATTCACAAATCTCTTTTTCAGGTGTGTTGTCCTGTTCCCTGTTTTCTTCTCTCAAAGAAAGAAGAGTTTGTTTTAATTCATGTTATTTTACACATGCTACTCTGTATCTATGTTCCTCTGCCTTGCTTTTAGCTGTTCAGGGGTAGGACATGTTCATGGTTTTCTCTGCAGATGGAATATTTTTAAAAAGCTGACACACCGCTTCGGGCAGTTTTCAAAGTCTAGTTGTTCTCCTTTGAGGAGAAATGATACCATTTATTGCAGTGACGATAGAGTCCTTCCTTATGTGATGGTGGAGTGACAGGGACTGCTTGTGCTAGTTGCTGCTGTTTTGCAAGTCAGAATACAATAATTTGGAGTTGGAACCTCTGCTGTGAAAATGCTTTCAAAATGACTTACAGTTTTCATCTATAATTTTGATTAGTAATCTTTTAGACTTTGTCAATTTTGCACCATTTGCTCCATTTCATTCCGGTGTTTCTGATTATTAACAGTTGGTATGGATGTGTTCTGGAGATCATATAGATGTTGAGGGCGACCTCTGAGTGTTGTTTCTTAGTTAGTTTTAAGGCTGTGGAGCATTGGCAGACAAATTGGTAAAATTACAATTATCTCTGCTGGAGATAAATGTCTATGTAGGATTCTTTGTGAGGGATGTGAGATTTATTTATTCCATGCAGACATTTCTGTAGCTGTAGAA
This sequence comes from Peromyscus maniculatus bairdii, assembly GCF_049852395.1. Taxonomy (NCBI): domain Eukaryota; kingdom Metazoa; phylum Chordata; class Mammalia; order Rodentia; family Cricetidae; genus Peromyscus; species Peromyscus maniculatus. The sequence continues at coordinate 41,580,291 of NC_134874.1, read as the reverse complement.
TCCATGTATTAAGAAATACAATGGAGGAAGATGGCTTGCATTCAATTTAGAACAAAACTCTGTAAAATGGAAATGCAGAAGCACTGTCCAGGTATAATGTCAGCAGATAGACAGGCGTGAACAGAAAATTTGGTCCTTGTGATGCAATTGTGTTTTTGCTGAAGCTTGAATGCAGTGCTAAGTCATCAGCCCTGGGAATATACAGCAGGATAAATGATCAGAGAGGAAAATTTGGTAGATTAAGTATGTTTTGACAGCTTAGTCTGAAATAGACAGAACAAATATGGTGAGAGAACTCCATTCACAGGAGCGTGCCTATTTGACTATATATGGAGAGTGGGTTTCTCTTGTTTTTTCCCCTCTTACTTGATTCTCCTCACATTTTGATTGAATGCACACAGGCAAGTTCTTTCCTATAATCATAAAATATACATGGAATGTACAATAATGTTTTTGTGGCTTAATCTCTAATTTTATTTTATTTTGTGAGGTCCTAATTTAAAAGATGATAAGGAAACACTATATATATCCATATATAGCATTGTAAATACACATACATATATCCCAAGATAATAAATATGTATTTATTACTATATATACATATATAAGTAAGGATAATATTTCTTTCCAGATTAATGCATATTAATGCCTATGAGAAGTATGGCTAGTTTCCTGGTCAGGTACTTTTTAAAGTCTCTTTGTAAATGGACAATAATATCCCCCATAAGAGATTACAAACAGAGAATCTCTCTACTAGTCTGTGAGCATCATTTTTTTTCACATTTACTTAAAGGTAAATTTGACAAGACAAGTCAAAGTAGCATTTGAACAATACAATTACAAGTTTATATATTGTTTTCAGAAACTGAAACAAATGCATGCTTCTTCCCTCACCTTGAGCCCTCCTCATTACTTAGCTTCTATGGGTTTGTGGATTGTAGCACAGTTCTCATTTATAGCTAACATCCACTTATAAGTGAGTATATACTGTGTTTGTCTTTCTGGGTCCAGGTTGCCTCACTCAGTATGATCTTTTCTAGTTGCATCCATTTGCCAGCATATTTCATGATGTTATTGTTTTTAACAGCTGAGTAGTACTCCATTGTATTAAAGTACCAAAATTTATTTATACATTCTTTGGTTGAAAGGCATCAAGGTTGTTGCCAGTTCATGGCTACTAAGAATAAAGCTGCTACGAATATAGTTGAACAAGTGTCCTTCTAGTATAGTGCAACATCCTTTTGGTGTACTTGCAAGAGTGGTATAGCTGGGTGCTTGAGGTAGATCTATTTCCAATTTTCCAATAAACCATCATTTTGATTTCCAAAGTGGTTGTACAAGATTTTACTCCCAGTATCATTGGAGGAGTGTTCCCCTAGCTCCACATTCTCACTAGCATGAGCTGGCACTTGGATTTTTGATCTTAGCCTTTCTGACATGTGTAAGATGGAAGACCAGTGCTGTTTTGATTTGCATTTTCCTGATGGCTGAGGATGTTGGCCATTTGAGATTCCTCAGTGGAGAATCTCTGTTTAGGTCTGTACCCTGGTTTTGAATTAGATTATTTGATTTTTTGATACTTAGTTTCTTGAGTTTTTTCATATGTTTTGGATATCAGCCTTCTGTCAGATGTGGAGTTGGTGAAGATAATTTCCCATTCTGTAGGCTGCCATTTTTTTCTTTTGACAGTGTCCTGTGCCTTACAGAAGGTTTTCAGTTTCATGGAGAATATATTCCTTGATAATTTGGATTTCATAATGTTTCTAATTAGATGCTTTCTTCCTAATAAATATATTTCATGTTAAAGGAAATAATACTTGCTTTGTGGTTATCCTAATAATTCTCACAGTGTTATGTTCATTTCAAACACTTTTTATATTTATTATTGAAAATAAAAATATGAATTTCAAGATTTCTCAAAAGATTTCCATCCTTATCTTGATCATTCATTTTTCTCATGTATATCCATGGTCTAATTATGGATATAACCACCTCAAGTTTTCTACTCTATTTCCCTTCATTAATAATATGAACTGCATGTATTTGGTTTCCCCTGGAATATCAATGGATTAACCACCCATTAATTTTTCCAGTGTTTATTATTCTCCTTTTAACTGAGTTTCTAACAATTATATCTTCTTGGATTTTCAGTGGAAAAGATGTGAAACAGCAAACATTCAATAATCCATAGCAGGCATTTCTGTTCTTCGTCTCTTCCTGCTGATGTATCTTTGAATCTTGAAACATTATTACTCTACTCAAAATATTTGAAACAATCAATGCTTTTTTTTAGTTTTGCATTTATGTGATGATCACTGATGTTCAAAATTTTTGAAAGTGGCTGCTGACTATATGTGTTTTTCTTTTGTAAAGGATCTGTTCATGCCATAACCCATTTGTTGGTTGGATGTTTTGTTTCCTTGATTTATAACTAACTTCTTTCAGTTAATTAAAACTTTAGATATTAGATCAACACCTAGAAAACAAATGGAAGATGTTTTCTCCTATTATATGATGTTCTGATAACAAATTTCTTTGCTCTATAGAGTATTTTTTTTCATTTTGTTGTAGTTGTACCTTCATTTTGTGTGGCTCCATCTGTTGATACCCAAGGCTAATTTGTGTAACACTGGCATTCTCTTCAGTAACTTCTTGCCTACACCAGTGTCTCGACAATCATTAAGTATGTGATCTTCTATCAATTTCAGTTTTTCATGTTTCAATCTAAGGACTGTGATTCATTTTGAAATGATTCCTATTCAAGGGGAGGACAATGATCCAATTTCTTTCCACTTCATGTTGATACTTAGCCTGTCAACAGATTTGTTGTATAGGCTATTTGTCTTCAATTTCTCATTATCCTCCTTGGCTATAAATAAAATACTTGACTGTTCCTTTTGTATTTAAAGCAAATTACAACTATCTAGAAGTATAATAGTTATCACCAAGAAATCTAATCGTAAGTATTTGAAAGGCTGTTGGCAAAGAGAAATCCTTATTTTCTATTGGGGCATGAAAATGTTTAGAGATATTATGGAGATCATGTTGGAGGCTCATCAAACCTTTAAAATAGAAATAACATGACGTATGACCTAATTATTCTACTTCTGGGCTCATCTATAGGAAACACTACATGCTGTCTTGTTCATTTTCTATAATTGAGAATGAGGTTATTAACATTTTTTAGTTGTTTTGTTTTGTAATTTTAAAATATGTTTTGATTTTCTTCAGTATACATTTATATTTTTTTCAATATGTTTTCATAACTAGATACACAATTCTACAAAATATCCATTTCTTCATGAAGAGAGAATTCTATTTCTTTTTCTTGCTCTTCAAATGCATGGGTTTGTGTGCATGTGTGTGTGTGTTTTGAATTTTTGTATAATGTGGTGCAGCATGAATACTTTATGTTATTGGAAACAGCTTTCAAATTTTATGAATATATTATTTTTTATATTTACATAATATCTTTTTTATTTTCATTCTATACATTAAGGTTTATTTTATCTCTGTTGCCAGTGTAGTTATTATCGTGTGCATTACTACTCAATGGATATGTTTTTTTAAACTTTACACATGCTTGCATGTATACATGTACTCCTCTGAGTACATTATGTAGAGGATCAAGGTAAATACCATAATTAGATATTTCAAAGCCACATATCTTGATATATATTCTAGAATCCACAAGGAGTAGGTTCTTGTGAAGGAATGGATTAGGTAGTGGCATGGTAGCATGCAAGAACAAAAGCTTCCTTCTCCCATGTCCTTATATAGGTGCCCATCAAAATTAGATGTGCATTAAAAGTGTTTCTTCCTGACTAAAGATCAAGATTAAGGAAGTGTCTAAAATACCTGGATTAAAAGGATGTTTCCCTACCTCTAAGATCCAGATTATATTCCATCAAGTAGATAACCAAGAATAATGATCAGAAGTCTGTCCCTTGCCAAAGAGACACATAATCATACCTCATTTTGTTGTGATTAATTTCCAAATGAAAAGACCATGAGGCATAGGAGGTTTAACAACTAAATTTACTGTCTATTGTGAGAATATTCTTTCATTGGGGAAGCCTCAAATAATGTGTATCCTTTCTCTTTAAGTTCTCAATGACACCAAGTTTCATTCTTGTCAAAGTTCACCATAGAGAACCCATGAATTCATGAGGCTTACAGAAAATAAGTAAGGTCTTTCTGATGACAATGTGGGTGATCTAGATTTAGTCACTGAAAATTCTTTACTCGGTATATATTAAGATAATTTATCATTACATAGATAGATATCCCCCTCCCACCTTTTAAAAATATTGTCAGGTCATGTTCTCATTTTTTAAAGTCCTATTAATATTTAACTTGTTCTGCTGTTGTCATTTTAGTCTACCAGAATTGAAGGTAGAGCCTGCTTGTTATTGTTTTACTTACTAGACAGGACAAAATGCCTGTGTTGGATCTTCAAACACTTTTTATTTATTTATTTATTTATTTATTTATTTATTTATTTATTTACTTTCAATGAGGCTTCATTGGTGGGAAATGTCCTTATAATCATTAAAATGTTTATTTCTTTATATGCATTCATACATATATCATATCTATCTATCTATATTTATATCACATTTACAAGCACAAATATATCTTATTCATATATAAATGATGGCTATATTCCAATATGACTAAAATATCCTGGTTTAGGAACAATAATATTTTAAAGGTTATCAATAACCTTAAGTGGTATGAGCTATATTGTAGAACCAGAGTTGGGATATGCATCAAGGAGATATAATTTTGACCAGAACTATATGATTCCATAAGTCTTGGACTTAAAAGTAGACATTAAATTTATATGTAAAACCTCAGGTTAATTGTTCCAAAGAAGTGTTCAGAAACATAGTAATTTCTATTTATTTATTCTATGTGGTCATGTTGATTATATACATATTTGTATTTAAGATTTTTTTACCTTTAATATTACTATGAACAAAATAAATGAAGGCCAAATCAATAATTGTAATTCACAAGAGCATTTACTTATAATCATTTTGTTATTAAAACATGATATGAACAACAAACCATAATTTCAAAGGAACTGTCTATACATAAGTAATGGAAAAGACAAATGCTAATAAATGAAAATCTTATGATTATTGGTTATTGGCATTAGAGTTTTATCTTTTTCATTGTGAAAGGGAAACTTAACATAAGGCTCCTTAGTAAATATTTTGTAAGTTCGTGCAGAAACAAAAGATATTCAAAGAACAAAGGAGCAAAGGACATTTTAGAGGAAAAGTAGTTTGGACTTACCAGTCCAAATCATCAGTAGTGAGACCCAGTTGAGACTACTCTAGTAGCACTTTCCTGGCTGCACCTTGTCTCTCAGTTGGCAATTCATTCTTTGCATCTTTGTTGGGATCTGTGAATTTCAATAAGATTTTATCTTTGGAAGCCAGCAATTATAGCATGCAAACAAAACACTAAAAGTTACAAAATAAACAACATAGAAGCCCAAAATTTTCTCCATGGTTGTATATAAAATGGGTGTGGTGGTCCTATTGGACTGAATGGGACCATGAAGCATAATGGTGGTCACTATTTTGACTTGTCCCAAGTGATGACATTAACGAAGATGGTGGTGAAGTCACATGGCATGTGTTGTCTTTATGATATCATTAGCAAAGTTAGCAGTCAAGTCACATGATGGTTCTGTCTTGATGAGAATCCTCAAGTCATGTGTGCAATAAACTTGGTCATATTTTCTGTTCAAGTTGTCATCAGCTGCAGGGTAATGAAATTACATCTGTCATCTGGTATTTGAAGTTGTTGTGTAGTCGACTTTGTGTGGATGGTAAGAACATAGTGAAGGGAAAGCAAAAAAGGCAGTAAGATTAGGGAAAATACTAAAACTGAGCACACACACAAACAAAACCCCCAGAGGATTCAAGTCAAGCCTGTTAGGCTGTTAAAGCATTGGGAGCTAACTCAGTCATTCTACTCTTAATTGTATGGCTCTCAGAAAGGAGAGAGAAATGGCAATGGAAGAGAGGAAAGGAATTCAAAGGGATGTGCTTGGGTGGGGGATACCCTCAATCTCCTCCCAGGTTTAGATCCAAATGTTGCTTTGGGGTTGATACATGTGACACAGGTAGACATCACCATAAGCATCATTGGTCCTCCATCAGAACAACTGAAGGGCTACAGTCTCTCTATCTATGTACAGACATAGTGAGTGTGATGTGGAGGACTTGGGGGTTTTATAGGACAAAACAGGGGAACCTTAAAGGATGGAAGCTTAACATCTTCTGGTTATTTCACTACAGTGTCAAAGAATTAGGGGAGTTTGTTTGTGTTTGTCCTTACCAGAGATTCCAAGGTTGCTATCAGCTCAGGTCAACATTCTTGTCCAGAAATTTTAGATCCATCTGAGGCTTTTAGGTTTAAGCCATCACTTACTGTTACACCGGTATTCAACTTACAACCATTACTGTGATGACAAAAAATATTACTTATAGATATATAATATTGAAGGTATAAAAGCCCTTGCATCATACTGTTCAATATGATATGATTCCCCTTCATAAATATTGACAATCTTTCTGTGCAGGTTCAAGTGGAGGAGCTACCAGTTTTCTTTGGCCTTCATATTTGCTGTTGAGGAGATCAACAAGAATACTCACATTTTACCCAATACATCTCTAGGATTTGATCTCTATCATGTCCCAAGCAATCAATGGCATATTCTCCAGGAAGCTTTTACTTGCCTCACGGGAACTAAAATAATTATTCCGAATTACACATGTAGAGGACAGAAGAAGGCCGCGGCTTTACTTACAGGAACATCATGGGCAACCTCTGCACATATTGGGAGACTGCTCAATCTCTACAAATATCCACAGGTGAGGGACTTGGCCATGAAGAAAAAAGAAACCAGTATTATACTGCAGACATTTCAGGTGTTTTCAAATGTAAAGAAATGATGCTGTATCATTCATCTTTCAAAGTATATAAATCAGGCATTTGGTTATATAGCCTCATATACTTTGCTTGAGATTAAAAAAAATATGGTGGAGCCTATACTGGTTGTTTAGAAAAACAAGAAAAACATATTCTGTCTTTGAGTAATTCTATAAAGTTCTTCAAAAACAAAATGAAAGTTTAAAACACCATGAGTAGAAGTTAGTTTATACCAATCCAAAGTGTCACCTCAGGTCTTAAATTGTGTTCTAGGTCAATGTTTTCACTCTTGTTTCCTATTTGAAATTTTCTTCAGATTAATTTTGGGCCATTTGACACTATGCTAAGTGACAGAGCCCAGTTCACTTCTCTCTACCAGACAGCACTCAAGGACACATCTCTGTCACAAGGCATTGTCATTTTGATGATTCATTTCAGCTGGACCTGGGTGGGACTGGTTCTCATAGATGACCACAATGGGGCTGAGATTCTCTCAGACCTGAGAGGAGAGATGGACAGGAACAGAGTGTGCATAGCTTTTGTAGAAATGATTCAGGACAACTTGATTTCCTCCAATGACTTTTCCAGAACAACTTACCTGAAGATCCTGAAATCATCTGCAAATGTGGTTTTCATTTATGGTGACACAGAATCTTCACATGGTATAATCATAAATACAGGGATACGTTTAATGAATGGGAAAGTTTGGATCATGAGGTCACAATGGGATTCAACTACTGATTTTGAGTATTTCATATTTGATTCATTCCATGGGAGTCTCATTTTTGCACACCACCGTGCTGAGATTTCTGATTTTAGGAAGTTTGTCCAGACATACAACCCTTCCAAATACCCAGAAGATGGTTATCTTGCTGTTTTGTGGAACACATACTTCAATTGTCCCTTTTCTGGACCTGATTGTAAAATTTTGAGTAGCTGTCTACCCAACGTTTCCTTGGAAATGTTGCCTAAAAATGTTTGGGAAATGGATATGACTGAAGAGAGTTACAATATATATAATTCTGTATATGCTGTGGCTCACAGTCTCCATGAGATGACACTCAAACAAGTACAAATTCAGCCCCATGGAAATGGGGAGATAAGTAACTTCCCTTGGGAGGTAATTTCTCTGCCTGTATATTTTATCAATGTTTGTATACATGTATATTTTATCAACATTTTAGCCCAGTGACATACTGAGGTTTTACAAAAGCACACATTACATGATTGTACACTGTGGCAGGTTTTGCAAAAAAGCACCTGAGAGACTGTATGTAATTTCAACATATAGAAGTGATTGCAGACACGTGTCATTGTTCATGAGAATGGGTGGCAATAACAAGGTTTAAATGTATGTCATTATATACTTTGTGTTATATTTAACCTCAGAATCTTCTCATGACATAATACTCAATTGAAACCTCATTATCTCTAAGTACATTACCGAACAGAAATAAGAGAACTATATCCTTAATGGTCAAATGCTATTAGAACCTTGTGGTTAAAATTCTGAAGCTATGGTTATGTTTCCTAATTGACCATTTTCATTACATTTTGGACATAAACACCCCAGTTTACAAACTGAAACTTTGACTAGATTACTTCAATATTTGGATGCAGCTAGTACTTGAAGCCTGTGGATTTTTGCTTGAATTCACATTCATCAATTAAATCTATTTGTTTATTTGCTTGTTATTGTGTGTTTGTGTATGTCAGTTCAGTTCTTTCTTTTGAAACTAACTTGTGGTGATATTTTATTTGTACTCGAACAAATAAAGTTCACCTGGGGATCAAAGGAAAAAGCCAGCCACTCTATTAAGCATAGAGGTCAGACAGCAGTAGCACACACCTTTAATTCTAGCATCTGGGAGGCAGAGATTCATATGGATCTCTGTGAGATCAAGGTCACACTGGGATCAGAGCCAGGGTGGTGGTACATGCCTTTAATCCCAGCACTAGTTAACCATGGAGGTCTGTAAGTCTGTACAGACAGACAGGAACTGAAATAGCTGGGTGGAGAGAGAAAGTAAGATGGCAGGGCACAGAAAGGTATATAGGTGTGAGGATACAGGAAGTATCTCTTTTGGGCTGAGGATTTCCTAGTGGTAAGAACTTGTGGCTGACTTATTCTGTTCCTCTGATCTCTCAGCTTTCATCCCAATAACTGGCTCCAGGTTTTTTGTTTGTTTGTTTGTTTGTTTTATTAATAAGACCATTTAGCAATTTGTGTTACACTGTCTAGAAACATTATGACAATATTCATATTTGGTCTTCATCCATTAAAAGGTTGATAGCTTGGTATAGCTAGCAAATAATGGCAGGGATTTAGGACAATGAGACCCATTGCTTCATTGGGTTCTGTTGATTTTTCTAGGAACAAATTCATCATCAAATTCTGCATCTCTTTTAGCTTCATCCTTTTCTCAAGAATATCCATTTCAAAAATGGTGCTGGAAACCTTGTGGTTTTGGATTCACAAAGGAAATTAGATGCAGAATATGATATTCTCAATTTCTGGAATTTTCCAGATGGTCTCAGACAAAAGATAAAAGTTGGAACATTTTCTCCAAAAGCTCCACAGGGCCAAGAACTATGTTTGTCTGACCATATGATACAGTGGGCTACAGGATTTACAGAGGTGGGCTGGATCTTATCTCATTGTTTTGATCTTTATGTCAATAGACATTTGTTTGGGGATGTAATGATTGTTGTTTCCTTACTCAGTGCCCATCTGTACGAACAAAACTACTGTTATATGAGAAAGCATTTGTTGCCTTATTCTGAGAAATGGGATTGTTTATTTTTCCATATCTTTTTTTCTATGGGTACTTATTTCCATTGATATATATAGTATCTATTTATTAAGATTACATTCCTATCACCACACCACCTGACAAGAGTACTAGTTTGACTGTCAAATTTGAAAATATTAGTGCATGGTCATTTTGCTTTCAGGCACCTGATAATGCACAGTAGCATGGATGGCACATGTGAATGGTTTAATTGCAAGTTTTGCTGCTAAAAAAAGGAAGCAATTTGTCAAACAACCAAAAAAAAAAAAAAAAAGAAAGAAAGAAAGAAAAAGAAAAACCTGGCAGACATAAGTTAAGAACATTGACTGTTGTGGGATGGTCTGTATGGAAAATGTGTTGCTTTGATTGGTCAATAAATAAAACACCGATTGGCCAGTGGTTAGGCAGGAAGTATAGGTGGGACTAACAGAGAGGAGAAAAGAAAGAACAGGAAGGTAGAAGGAGTCACTGCCAGCTGCTGCCAGGACAAGCAGCATGTGAAGATGCCGGTAAGCCACGAGCCACGTGGCAAGGTATAGATTTATAGAAATGGATTAATTTAAGCTATAAGAACAGTTAGCAAGAAGCCTGCCATGGCCATACAGTTTGTAAGCAATATAAGTCTCTGTGTTTACTTGGTTGGGTCTGAGCAGCTGTGGGACTGGCGGGTGACAAAGATTTGTCCTGACTGTGGGCAAGGCAGGAAAACTCTTGCTACATGTTGACTTTATTGGGTCACACTTAGCATGAGCATTTCATAATGATTCAGGCAATCATGTTGGCAAGAGCCTGAAAAAGTGAGTCATGTTTATCTTCAGTCAGGAAGTAGACTGATGTGAACACTGCTCTTCACATCCCTTTTTTTCTTTCAGTCCTTAGCAATAACAACCAATGAAATAGTGCACATACTTATAGAATATGTTATCTCTCACAGAAAGTCACAAAGACTAGTTCACATGTTTATTTTGAATCCTGTCAAGCTGACAAACGTTAGCCAAGCATCACCACTGAGAAACAAAGCTGCTCACTCCAGCTGTCAGGAAGTACAGAATAGGATCAGTATGTCATTACACTTGCCCATTTAGACACGTACTTCATGACCTAACTTCTTCTTATTTTGTCCTATCTCTTATATTTTCACAATTGTTCAGATTTCTGTTGTCTTTAGATCATTGTTTAAATACATTGATCTTCTTGGATATACTATATTGAAATTAGAAGTAATGCATCAAAACAAAAATCTTCAAATAATAAATATAAATCTTGCCATATCATTGTTCTATATTGAAAAAATATTGTTTTTATTATTTTGAAACTATACACTCCTGAATATTTTCTCTTTTATATTTAATTCTCAGCTTCCCTGTTCTGTGTGCAGTGAGAGCTGTGTTACTGGATTCAGAAAATCCTCTCAGGAGGGGAAAGCTGCCTGCTGCTATGATTGCATTCGTTGTCCAGATAATGAGATTTCCAATGAGACAGGTAAGTGTCAGTCTAACTGGGGTATTTCCCACCTCTCCACAGTGTTCTGCAATGTCTAAACAGATGGACAAGTTCTGTGAAGGAACAGCAGAGATAAGTCCTCTGATTCTTTCAGTTAGAAGTAAAAATATTTTAGTTCATTTTTTCAGTAATTTGGATGGTGCTCTGGACATTGAAACTCATACTTGATGTATGCTGTTGATCTACTACAGCCATTATTTCCTTTGGAGATAAGCTTTACCCATCACAGAGTAGTCTGCTTTCTTCACCATGGCATTTCACACACACACACACACACACACACACACACACACACACACACACACACACTATAAATTACTGACTTATCTTTTATTTCAAACCATAGTTAATTCATAGTTAGCACACATTGAAGGGTTGATTTCTTATGGCCCTCAGTTGGATAATTTCAGTCATGATTCTGGGTTCATCAGGAGTGATCAGAAAGGTCATATTTGATTTACCCATGTACATATTTAAATTTTTTTATTTTATATTTTTTCATTTTGTTTTATCTGTGAATGTTTTGTCTGCATTCATGTATGTGCACATGTACTTGCTTAGTGCACATCAAAGTTAGAAGAGGGCATAAGATCTTCTGGTGGTGGAGGCACAGATAGTAGCATTGACCCCCATATAGGTGCTTGCAACTGAAACTAGGTCCTCCTAAGAGTAGCAGTATCCTGAACCACAGAACCATTTATCTACCTTTATCTTTTTTATTTCCAGTATAAATAACATTCCACATTCCCTTAATGAGTATCTTTTCTTTCCTGTTTTCCTCCATCCCCATGTGAGTACTAGAAACATCAAACTATGTAACTTCCATGGTGAGGGATATCCTTTAATAACATAGGTATTAAAGATCTTATATATGTTGTGGACAAATATATATCCATTGGGGAGGTATGTCAAAATCTTATGAGAATCTTACATTGAACACAATTTTTTTTAAATTAATAGATGCTATGTGTCATAATTTTAACTTGTTTTATACAAATAACTCTATTTTCTATAAAGAGTTAATGGAATCATTATTAAACATAGAAGTGGTAAATTATGAAAGAATGTCTTGTGACAACTAGTTGAAATGACACATTACCACTTCCGTTAATGGCAGCGTTGTGAATATGCAAGGCATAGGTGTACACCCTTGTTCTTAGAACAAGATAGGACACTGAATTTGATGGATCCTCTTTTTCAGTCAAAGGTGAACATAGTAGAGGAACCTTATGTCAAAATATATCCAAGGAACAAAAAATAGGCAAGAGACCATTGAAACAGTGAAAGTGAGGAACACACACAGACACAATGTTGAATATAGAGAGAAAATAAAAAAGGATTCCTCAACTTAACATTTATGTCTGATTATTCATGTATCAATAGTAATGTTTTGAGCAACATAATGGTTTTCCTGAACATTCAGATGTTTTAACTTTGCTTTGTATAGATAGAAACTTTCAATTTTTTTTGGTTTCTTTAATTTGCCTAATTTCAAACTGCATATTGATACTAGCTATACATACCATCAAAGATTTAATGTGCATATAGGTGCTTTGAGTACATTTGTTATATAACAATGAAAAGTACAGACTTGTTCACATTATGTCCAACAAAGAAGATAGGCAGTATCAATCTGGAATGATCGATTAGAAAGCATTTAGTAATTATCACTATTGAGCACTGATTTACTTGAGTGTGGAACAACAGAGGAAATGTGGTCAAATGCCAGAGAACTGGTTTTCTGAATTGGCTTGAGACAAAAGGGGAAACTGAACAGAGACTCATAATAACTTTAATTCCTGAGCAGATATGGATCATTGTGTGAAGTGTCCAGAAAGTCATTATGCAAATGCACAACAGAACCACTGCCTCCAGAAAGCAGTGACCTTTCTGTCCTATGAAGACCCTTTGGGGATGGCACTCATCTGCTTGGCCCTGGGCTTCTCTGCACTAACAGCTGGTGTTCTTGGTGTCTTTGTGAAGTATCACCACACTCCCATTGTCAAGGCCAATAACCAGGCTCTCACTTACATCCTGCTCATCACTCTGATCCTCTGTTTCCTCTGTCCATTGCTCTTCATTGGCCGTCCTAACACAGCCACCTGTATCCTGCAACAGAGCACATTTGCAGTTCTGTTCACTGTGGCTCTCTCCACAGTCTTGGCCAAAACTATTACTGTGGTTCTGGCTTTCAAGATCACATTGCCAGGAAGACTGACAAGGTGGATAATGATATCAAGGGTTCCTAACTTCATCATTCCCATCTGCACCCTCATCCAGCTTGTGCTCTGTGGAATTTGGCTGAGCACCTCTCCTCCATTTATTGACTCAGATGCTTACACTGAACATGGCCACATAATTATTATATGCAACAAGGGCTCCACTATTGCCTTCCATTCTGTCCTGGCATACCTCTGCTCCATGGCACTTGGGAGCTACACTATGGCTTACCTGTCCAGGAACCTGCCTGACACATTCAATGAAGCCAAGTTCATCACTTTCAGCATGCTGGTGTTCTTCAGTGTGTGGCTCACCTTCCTCCCTGTCTACCACAGCACCAAGGGGAAACTCATGGTGGCCATGGAAGTCTTCTCTATCCTGGCTTCCAGTGCAGGTCTGCTAGGCTGCATCTTTTTCCCCAAGTGCTGTATTATTTTGTTAAGACCACATAGGAATGTGCTTTCTCATGTCAGGAACAAAGCATATTCTAGAGGAAAAGTCAATCTTATAGCTTAGTCTGTGTTCTCTTAATTACATGGATTTCTTCAAGTTTGTTGAGCACTAATATAATTGTCAGAGATAATATAGAAATTTAAGATTATATATATATGTATATATATAAATTTTATTCATTGATGAAAGCCATCTTTATTCTCTCATCTCCTATTATTTACACATTTGTTTATATTAGAAGTTGACTTGTAATTTAGACGTCTTCAAGCCTGTTTATTACCAACCCAGTTATCAGAGATCATATAGCAAAGATTTTCTATTTATTGGTTTCATTTATTGGTGAAATACATCCTTATTTTCCCATCTTTCAATAGTTTTGTACATTCCTCTAAATTAGTATGCTTACTTCAATAAAAATTCATTATCTCTCTCATTTAATATCAAAGAAAAAAATGAATGGGATATATGTGTATTCTTCACCTCTTCAACATTGTATAACTTTACCATCATAGTACCAAAAGTTTTCATACATATCCATGTATTTTTGATGCACTTGATATGTTTCCTGGATATATCATGCTTATATTTTATGTATGCTTTTGCTATGAACAAATGCACATTAAAAAAATGAATATGATTTTGACATGAATATATTACTCTGTCAAATATTTGCATAATGAGATGCATATTAGAATTGTGCAAAGACAAATTTATTTCTTAATTATAACCCAAAGTCAGATATCAGTTAATCAGATACATACCCAAACAGTCAATTACATGAATCTTCTGTTAAATCTGTGGTTTGAAAAGCCCTTCTGTGCTCATGTCTATCTTTGACTAGAGATATCCAAGCGGTTTGTGTGCTCAGTCATCTACAATTCTTCAATTTTGATAAATTGTTCTATATTTTTTCAACTGAAACTGTTTATTGTATAACTTCTGCATATTTATGAGTACTCATTTCTCCATATTGTATCAACATTCCATAAAAAATATGAAATTTTTAGGAACAGCATTTCTGACGCTTCTAATTTCTTGTGTAATGTACATTTGCATAAATTTCTAAGACATTATGTTCTGTGTGCCTTGTATCATGCCATTTGTCTGTAATCAGTCTTTTTCTAGTTCACAAGCTGTAAGCTTTTAAGAATAAGGTAGAGGATAAATTATGTCAATCACTATAGTAAAATTGAAAACAAGCCAGATTCTAATTTTGAGAATAGTTTCATCAGGGTGACTCTTAAAATACATTTTTATACAATACTTTGTGATCATGGTTTGTCCTCCCTCATCTCCTCCCAGACCCTCCTTAATAGCCCACCCACCCAACTTAATGACTTCTTTTTCTCTCTGTTTAGAAAACAAACAGGAAAGAAATCCAAAAAGAACAAAACAAAAAAAAAAAAACAAAGAAACAACAACAAAACAAGGCGAAGTATGTAGAATACATGGAAATGTAGACACACACATACAAACATACACACACACACACACACACACACACAAACATAAGTTCACACAGGTGCATATATAGACTGTAGCATAAGCTACTGTAATAGTATATCTTGGGGGAGTAACCAAGCCACATCTACTTTGACTTTAGGTCCACTCCATGAAGTGGAAAATACATCTCATACTGTTTTCATGTGTCAAAACATCTGAAGCAAGATAGCTCAAGGGCCTAGGGTAAAACCAAACACTACAGTTCTATTAAAGGAACACAGCAATAAAATGAATACTAATGACATTCTACAATGTCTCAGTGCCTTCCTCAACTATTGTAAAAGTAGCTTTCTTCTGCAGCAGATGAGAGCCAATACAGAGACCCACATCCAGATATTATGCTGAGAGTGGTAGGCAGTGGAATTCTGAGCCCTAAATTGCATGTCTCCATCTAATCCCTCCCCTCAGGACACACAGAACACTGTGGTAGGTGAGGCACAAGGAGTGTTGGGCACAGAGGGTATAAGGACACCAAGAGAACAAGGCATCCAAATTAACAAGGTAGATGCACATTTGAACTCACAGAGACTGAGGCAACATGCACAGGGCCTGCAGAAGTCTGTACCGGATGAGTTCCCAGAGCTGAAATGGGAAGCATTCATATTCCTCTATTCCTAACCCAGTAGCTACTTCCAATTGCTAGCCATTTGCAAATTAAAGTCTAGTTTTCTCTAAGAAAGTCTCGTGAAGGCAACAAAAACTTTTAAGTATAGGCTGCAAATGTAGCACTAGATTGCCAAGTGAAAACAAACTCAGTGGTGTTGTTCTAGTATCATAATGTCTTATCTGGCTTTTCATTTTTTTCTCTTTTATTTTATATTATGTATTTTGTGTATGTATTATGGCTTCTAGATAAGTGGTTTTATGAAATTCCTGAGAGTGTGAACAATTGGGTCTCTCTGTCTATATCTGTTTCTTATGTGCTTTCTTGGGCAATTTTCCTCTTGTGTGGTAGTTTAGTACTATTTTGGTATGGTACTTTTTGTTTCATATGCTACTATATTTTATTTTGTAAGTATTGCTTAGAAACCTGATTGTTTTCTCCCCACTCCCTGTTTTTTAAAGAGATTTTCTACTCATCCTACATAACACCCACAGATCCTCTCTCCTCCCACCCTCCAGCCCTCCCTCACAAGCTACCTCCCATCCCCACATCCTCCAAATCAAGGTCTTTTATGGGGAGTCAGCAGAGACCGGAACACGGAGCCTAGGGAGGTCCAAGCCCCTCCCTGTCTTACCAAGGCTGCACAAGGTGCCACACCACAGGCACTGGGCTCCCAAAAGCCTGCCCATGCACCAGGGATGGATCCTGATCCTCCTGCCTGGGTGTCCCCAAACAGTTCAAGCTAAACAACTTTCTCCCATATCCAGAGGACCTAATCCAGTCCCATGGGGGCTCCACAGCCACTAGGCCATAGTTCATGGGTCTCCACCAGTGTAAGGAGGTCATCTCTGCACATCTTCCTATCATGATCTTGATGTCCCCCACCCACCAAAACCCTCCTCTCTCCCACTGACTGGATTTCCAGAGCTCAGCCTGGCACCTGGCCATGGATCCCTGAATCAGTCTCCATCAGTCACTGGATAAAGGCTCTAAAATGACAGGGTATTCACTAGACCGGTCACCAGAGTAGACTAGGCCAGGCATCCCCTTGATCACTGCCAGTAGTCCAAGGTGGGGTCATCCCTGTGGATTCCTGAGAGCTTCCCTAGCATCTGGCCTCTTCCCACTCCCACGATGTTTTCATCTATCACAGTATCTCCTGCCCTGCTCTCCCACTCCATCCCTGCTCCTGCTTGACCCTCCCATTTTACTATGTTCTTACCCCCCATTCTATGCCCTCCACAACCCCAACCTCTACCTCCCGTCTGCTCATGCAGGTCCCATCCACTTCTACTTCACTGGGCTATCCATATGTTCCTTCCAAGGTCCCTCCCTGTCAGCTAGCCTCTCTGAAGCTGTTGGCTGCAGTCTGGCCATCCCTTGCCCTATATCTAGTATCCACTTATGAGTGAATACATACCATTTGTTTGTCCTTCTGAATCTGGGTTACCTCACTCAGGATGATATTTTCTAGTTCCATTTATTTGCCTGCAAAATTCATGATATCATTGTTATTTACTGCTGAGTAGTACTCCATTGTGTATATGTGCCCACATTTTCTTTATCCATTCTTCAGTTGAGGGCCATCTAGGTTGTTTCCAGGTTTTTGCTATTACAAATAATGCTGATATGAACATAGTTAAGCAAGTGTCCATGTGGTTAAGATTGAACATTCCTTGGGTATATGCCCAAGTGGTATAGCTGGGTCTTGAGGAAGATTGATTCCCAATTTTCTGATAAACCGCCATACTTATTTCCAGAGTGGCTGTACAAATTTACATTCCCACCAACAGTAGAGGAGTGTTCCCCTTGCTCCACATCCTCTCCAACATAAGCTGTCTTCAGTGTTTTTGATCTTAGCCATTCTGATGGGTGTAAGATGGTATCTCAGAGTCATTTTGATTTGCTTTTCCCTGATGATTAATGATGTTGAGCAATTCCTTAAATGTCAGGTGTTATTCTTATGGGTCTGCCTTTATATGTTACTTGGCCTTTTTCCTTTGCAGCTCTTAATATTTTTTCTTTATTCTGTATGTTTAGTGGTTTGATTATTATGTGGTGAGGGGACTTTTTTTGGATCCAGTCTATTTGGTGTTCTGTAACCTTCTTGCATCTTTATAGGCATTTCCTTCTTTATGTTGGGAAAGTTTTCTTCTATGATTTTTTGTTGAATATATTTTCTGTGCCTTTGAGTTGGTATTCTTCTCCTTCTTCTATCCCTAATATTCTTAAGTTTGGTCTTTTCATAGTGTCCCAACTTCCCTGGATGTTTTGTGTTATGACTTTCGGGCTTTAGTATTTTCTTTGACTGATGAATCTATTTCCTCTATTGCATCTTCAACACTACAAATTCTCTCTTTCATCTCTTGCATTCTGTTGGTTATGCTTGCATCTGTAGTTCCTGTTTGTTTACTCAGATTTTCCATTTCCAGCCTTCCCTCAGTTTGTGTCTTTTTTTATTGCCTCTATTTCAGTTTTCAAACCTTAGACTGTTCCATTCACCTATTTAATTGCTTTTCCTTGGCTTTCTTTAAGGGATTCATTGATTTCTTTCAAATTTTTGTTTGTCTTTTCTTTGAATTCTTTAAGGGTAGTTTTCATTTCCTCTTTAAAAGCCTCTATTATCTTCTTAAGGTCATTATTAAGTTCTATTTCTTTGCTTCTTCTGTGTTGGGATGTTTAGGTCTTACTGGTATAGGTTCTGATGGAACCATATTGGTCCTTATGCTATTGACTGTATTTTTGCATCAGCGTCTACCCATCTCTTTCTCCACTTGGTTCAAGCGGTGTCTGTCTGAGCGAGCCTCTCTTGGTCTGATAGATACTTGGTCCAGTGGGAGCTCTTTGTCTAATCAGTGCTGATGGACTCTCTGTCTCAGGGAGCTGCTCTTAGTCCAATTGGCACTTGTGGGCTCTGTCTCAGGGAGTAGCTGAAATGTAGGCATGTGGGTAGATTGGTAGGTGTTGGGCTTGTGGGTTCCAAGGCTGGTGGGGGATGGTGGTAGTCTGACTTGTCTGCAGGAGGCCTACCTATCGGCTTGATACTGGGGCTGCAATGGGTGGTCATGTGGGGGCACAGGGTTGTTTTCACGACCTAGACAAAGACTCACTTCTTAGTCCAATCAGGTTCTGGCAAAGCCTAGGGCCTGGGATGTTCGGGTATGAGGATAAAGACTCATCTCTTAGTGCAATTGGGTTCTGATGGGCTCTGTCTCAGCGAACAGTTGCAGTCTTGTAGGGTAGGTGGGGTTTGGGGGAGGTAGGGCTTTTGGGTTACAAGGTCTGGTGGGAGATGGTGGTAGAACAGGAGAGCCTTTCTGATGAAGAGAGGAGATAGCTAAGAGTTAAATTGGCCTAATGGCATAGTATATTTCCAAGAGGATAAAATTTTATAAGTATTCCTAAATATTTGTTTTTGTTATCCTTTACAACTATATAAGCAAATATATAATTTAATTATTATTAATAATAACAATAATATTAATAATAATTATTAATGATTAATTAATTAATTAAATTCAATTTAATTAAAATTTAAAACTTGCTTTAGGGTTGGAGTGGGGCTCTCTCCTTTTCTAAACCCAAGCATGTTTGTTAAAGGAAAATCCAAAATCTCTGTCCCTTGTCAGAAGATCCATACAATATGGAAAGGAAGAAAACCAAATTTTAGGGACTTTTTTTTTTATTGCCAATAATCTCATAATCCTTTGGTTTTATTTTAACTATTTAAAAATTTTCATAAATGTAAATATTAGTTATAAATTTATGACTATTCTGCATATGACATTTAAAATGTTTAAGTTTTCAGCAGTGAACCATTAATAGTCATAACAGCAAACTTGATGTCTCTATACCATTACAGGGACAGGCACCATCCAAAGATCAGTATCAGACAACAACCTGCTCAGGACAACTCTAAAGTTTTTTGCTTAGAGTGTCGAACCTCATAGGATACTTTAGCCAGGATTTCAGATAAGCTCTGTGCTTTCCCATTACATAATGACTGGACAATGAAAGTTGGAGCTGGTTTTCTCAGGACATGGACAAAATTTCAGTTTTTCCAGGGTATCATTGCTCCCAGACAATAGGGAATAATTTGGGGTTATAACACCCACATTCCTAAGAGGTGGGGAGAATGATATTTGGTCATTTGGTGAGGTATGGATGATTGTCATCACTTATGGGGGGTGTTTACTCATTATCACTGGTATTGGCAAGGGAGAAAATTATACAAATGATATTACATTCATGTATCTGTTTAAAAAAAGAACAAAGAGAGGAGGATATAGGAATGACAAAAGAGAAGGGTAGATTATTGAATCTGCTATAGACTAAGGGACAACTATTGATCTCAAATATTTTACATTTGTTAGGATTTTTGTATATTGACACAACTTTAAGGTAATTTTTGTTACAACACACTGTATGTATGTTTCCTTTCTTGTTTGGGGTTTTTTTTGTATGTTGATAAAAGTTTAAGGTTATTTTTCTTACAACATAGTGTATGTGTTTCTATTTTTGTTTGAATTATTGTGCCTATGCAGTTCATTTTGAAATGTAGGTTGAAGTTCTAGATTTTAGAATGCTATTATAATATGCTATATAGGATTATCAGAAAACATATATTAGTGGTTAGTCATTTATAACAATCAAAATCGTAGATATGTTAGGTGTGCTTTCCAGAACATATAGAGATACATATCAGATATATATGTCATATATATATGGTCTTCAAACTTTTCAAAGACCTATAGAATATGGCATTTGAAATGCTTTGTTAATTTAGGACTTTTCATAACAATGAGATACACTGCTGGCAGCACCAATTTTCTTCAGAGATGATGGGCATTGAAGAAACTCCCTATGGAGTTTGATTTCAATGTGGAAAGGCTAGCCATTTGGGCAAGAAGCTGCTCTTGCCTGGACTGATTGACAGTATGTTGTATAAACTGGACACACAGGAAAATGACCACTGAACGTTGCCAAAACAAGGTTTGGGTGGTCTTTTAGGGTTCCTGCTTCACAGAAGAAACTGCCAGATATTCTGCAGGACACAGAGGAAAGTGACTGACAAACTTTGCCAATATAGGCAGGATAATATTTTAAATTTCCTACTTCATTGAAAAGTCTGAAAAATACTGTGGGCCTGTAGGATAAAGATGGATGCCCCAACATTGCAGAGAAACACTGGGTGACTGTCCAGGCAGCCAAATGCCTCTGTCATTTATAGAGATTTGGAAGTTGTTTACAATTCACTTTTTGTTTACTTAAATAATATTATATCCTTCATGGGACCTTTGGTGGAGTTGAAGACTAAATAGTTATAGTTGCAGTTTTCTTTAGATGATATAAAGTAAATTAGGTATAGAATTTTGGATTTACTAAGTTAGGATAGATTATGGGGGATTTTCTTTAAATTTACCAGACACAAATGAATTGGATTTCTGTACATTGTGAATGTAATCTTTACATGATAATTTTTCTTATTGTACATAATCTTACTATGTTAAAGTTAAAAGCTTTCATTTTTGTTTAGGGAAAAAATGGGGAAAAGGTTGGGGAACATTTTTTTAAACTGTTGCATTTTTTCCTACTGCTTTTTGTTAACAATTCAAAGAGGAGTTTGAATAAATAAAATTAACCTGTGAGCAGGAGGCTGAGTCAGCAAGTGGTAAGGAAGAACCCCATGTAGCATTTTTTTTTCTTGTGTGTGTGGTGGGGGTTGCTAAGAGAAGGATGCTGTTTTCTTTGGAGGGCACTGTTGTGCCCAGATTGTAACCCCCAGAGAGACCACCAAGGATGAGCATACCAGAATGCAAAAGCAAGGTTTACTTGTGCTGCAAGTCATGACAAGGAACTCATCTCAAGCCATCTCAAGTGAGGCAGGGAAGAATTACTCTTTCTTGGGGAAGTTAGTTTTTATAGGTAAAACCCACAAAATTTCTTAGAGGGGAGGAGGTTAGTACGGGTCCATCCTTGATTGGTCCAGTTTTTCCCGGGCCTGGACTTTTTCTTATTCTAGCTTATCTGTTTGCCCTGTCAGGAGTTTTACAACTCATCTCCGGGGTCTGGTCATGTTATCTCCGGAGAGGGGCATCTCCTGTTTAATTGGTTACCATCAGACATCCTGACTTTGTTCTTTTGAGTTCCTGGGTCTGGCGCCATCATTTCTGGGGACTTTGAAACTGGCCTGGGTCTATCTTTGTCTAAGGCCCCTTTTTTGAGACAATAGAGTGAGGGTCTTGTTGTGCCTAGATCGCATCCCCAAAGCCGCCACTGGAGACTTTAGGTACAGAATGCAAAAAAGTAAGGTGTATTCTAAGTTTACAAGCCTCCAGGGAGGCTCTTCCAAATCTCTCGCTCACAGCAGGGAGGTTGGAAGGAGTGCTCCCCTTTCTTTGTGAGCCTAGTTCTTAAAGGCACAGACCATATAATTTATTTTAACCCGCCTCCCTTTTTTAGTCTTTTGGTCCAATATCCTGACTCTGTTTTCCAAAGTCCCTGTAGCAGATACAGCCACCTGGGGAAAGGGGGTCTAAGTTCTTATCTACACTTAGGAATCCTGGTTTAAGCTTCTTTTTTCTGTAGGTAATAGAGTGGGGGATTTTACTGAGGTATCACAGACACCTCCAAAGGGAGAAGATTAGCTACATGCTATTCAGCTTTTCTGAGTGAGAAAAATTCTACCTAAACTGTTGAATTGTGAGTTCTTCAGATTTGGATAAAGATTTTTTAGAAGATTTGAAAGAGTCGGTGCCCAAGGGAAGAGAGTGTCCTGAACCACTGCATGTAGCAGGAGATTGGCAATCTCTGACTCTGATAGTTGAGGCTTAAGGGGCCACCACTGTAGATAATAGAAAATAGATAGCAGTAGGATATACATAAATGCAAGCATGCAAAAGATTCATATACACAAAATTAAAAATAAAAAGTATTTTTAAAATATAGCTTTTGTGAGTCATCATCTGTTCTGATGTGGGGGTTTGATGCTGCAGCTGTCTTTGGCCCATTCATGCTGTGCAAGTAACCTCTTAAACAAATTCCTGTAGCAAACTCATAAACTCATGTCTCTCCAAGGTGGGCTTTGGAGGTCTACATTGATCTGTCAATTGTCCTACTGAGATCAAAGGGTATTTGCTGGACTTTTTGCCAGAAAACTCGAATTGCATCATGTGTTAAGCAAATGATTACCCTAGTCTTGGTGTCTCTTCACAGCAACAGAAAACTTAACTAAAACAAATGCACATACATATATAAATACATGTTCACATATGTGCTCACTCATGAATTCATGTATAGATTACTCAAGGCCCAGGCATTTCAGTCTGGTGTGGAATATCTGAGGGGAAAAAAAAATCTATGTACACTATGTTCTTATGTCTGTTAACTTTATTCCATTGGACAAAATTCTATCAATACAGCTACAGCTCCATCAGGCATTCAGGGCAGGAATAACTCTAGATTCACCAAGCTCCTTATCCGTCTACTTTATTTCTCTGGGATGAAATCCTGTTTACATAGCTTCAATTCCATCTGGTTCCCTCTAATAGTCCTGCTAATGACTAAGCTCTTATGCTTACAGCCTCATCTTTGTCCTCTGTTTCTTCATTCTACATCTCTATTACTCTCGACTCCTGGCTCCAGAGTTCTGCCTTACCATCTACATTACCTCTGTGTTCTTCTCTTCTCCCTGGTCATGCCATTCTGTCTGCTCTACAAAAAATGCCTGTCTTTCTTTCCCTGGCCAGGAGGTTCTCTGCCTCACCAGGAATGTTGCTCTACCTTCCACCTTGATATGTAAAAACCTCTTTTGTTCTCAGTCAATTGCTCTGGAGAGTCACTAGGCCTCAAGGCAAGAGGATGGTCTGAGCTTCATTAGCACAAGAAACAAAGCTATGCATGTCCTGCCAGTTTGTCTTTGCCTACATAACCTTAACCAAGTACTAGCTCTAGCAGGGAAGTTATTTACCTAGAAGTTAGCAGGTCTAAGGAGCTGAATTGTTTGCCAATTGGTCTGGGCACACAAGAATTTCATAACAGAACACAGTTGAAATATTAAAGACTGGATAACACCAAATATTCATAATAAATGGCTTGCCTTTTGACAGACCCTTGGCTGGTCAAAGTATAGCTTTAATACACAGCTGAATCTCAATAATATATTCTTGTGGCTTGCCACATTCATGTATATTATTGAATATAGATATATATACATATATATCTATATATATGCACATATACATTTTTAGATATAAATATTGTCAACTACAAGAATTTATCCATTAAGGTTTCATGTGGGCAGAATATAGCATAAATTTCAGAGCTTTAATTACCTCCACCTACCATTTCATTATAAACTTTTGGGTTAACATTTGATGGTCCCGGAACTAGAGTTAATGTGTAATAAAACGTTCTAACCTTGAGTTTGAATGTTACTGAGGAACTCACCAGAATTAGCAAATAAGCAAACATCAGCAATGTGGTTAACTTGCAAAGCAAGGTCCACATGATCCCTCTTGAATTGTAAACAGTGACAGTGAGGTTACTCAGAAGGGGAGGATAGCCCACCAGCACAGCCCCTGACAAGACTCTTTGACCTGTCTTATCCCTCAGCCTGAAAATTGTGCAGAGCTTCCCAAGTGCAGCTTTTGTGTTGGATAGATGGTTCAGCAGCTAAGAGCATTTGCTGCTCTTGCAGAAGACCCAGCTTTTGTTCTCAGCACCCAAATAATTGCTCACAATGGTCTACACTCCCAGTTCCCGGGAATGTAATGGCTTCTCTTTAATCAAGCATGCATGGGATACACATACGTACATGCATGTAAAACTTTCATATGTGAAAAATTAAAAATAAATATTTTGAAGATAAAGCTTTTGTGAGTCATTATGTGTTCAGGTGTGGTTTTGATGCTGCAGCTGCCTTTGAGCCATTCATGCTCCTGAAAGTAATCTTTAAAACACATTCCTGTGATAACTTCATAACCTTATGTCTCTCCAATATGGACTTTGGAGGAATAGCTACACTGATCTGTCAATTAGTTCCTACCGAGGTCACAGGTTATTTGCTCTCATCTTTCCCAGAAATGTAGAATAGAAACATGTATTTCTCAAATAAAAAATTCTCTCTCGCGAGAGAATGAGCTACATAAAGCATTTTTTCTCTGTCCTCTTTCTTCCTAGACACTGGACAGCAAAATGGCAGGTTTCTCTACTAAAATGACCAGTCACAAGGCACTTAGTTATTATGTTGGTAATACAAAAATCTCTGTGACAATACTTTCTGGAAAGGCAGGCCTGAGTCTAAGTAATCAGTATCTCACAGATATTAATGATTTTTAATTATTTCCCTCATTAGGAGTTCTAGGTCTCTCAAACCTTCCTACTGCAAAGTGACAAACAAATGATAAGATTAATGACAGAAAATAAACCAAGAGAAATAGCTTACTATAACCATTTATAGGCTGCTCCTGATTGTGCACAGCATTGGCTCATAAGAGTTGAGAACATTTGGCTGAAAATTTAAGTGAGTTAAATAGTTTAATTTTACAGCAGAAATGTGTTCAACTGTGGGAGTATGTATTTCCATTGAATTATATCTTTTGGTTTTTTGATAGGGAAAAAAGGCACAAGAATTATCCCAATTCTAAGGCCACAAAAGAGAGGTGTCCAGCCAATTACTCACAGGTGGAGGAGCACCAAGATCTTATCAGTACACCATGCTTCTGTGGAATTTTGGAATCAGGTCTATTGCTCTTCCTTCAACAAATCTTTTCTGACTTTTCCTTATAGATGTGGACTTGAGTTCTTCTGTGGAGTCCAGGTGTGAATCCATGAAGCTAATTTGCAGTACTTATGTGCTAGGAAAGTGGGTAGAGCAGTGAGTAAAATGACCAATGTGTATCTATCATGGGTGTTGAGAATATGAGTGTCCTCTTCAGTTGACAATAGTTGATAGTTCACAATAACATACGTTTTGACTTTTTCATAATTAATTTTATGTAGGAAATTAATAAATAACCAAATCAATATTCTTGGTAAGACCAGAGGTCATGGATGTTTACTGGAAATGCAATAGAATGGGTGAAATTAAATTTCCTTTAATATTTTATGGCTATCTTCTTTGCAAAACACATTAAGCCTTTCCACAGTAGCTCCATCTATAAATCTGTTTTATTAAGAATATTTTTATTCATTTTATATACCCATCACAGATCCCCCTCTTCCTACCTCCCACCCCTCCAACCTCACCCACAACCCACCTCCCATCTGCTCCTACAAGAAGCTAAGGTCTCTTATGGGGAGTCAGTAGAGCCTGGTACCTTCAGTAGAAACAGGTCCAAGCCCCTCCTCCAGCCTCAAGGCTGTGCGAGGTCTACATAAAGAAGACAGTTGTGTAGCTTGATCTGCTTAAGAAACCCCCTAGCAGTAGGATCAAGATCCATCCCTGGCCCATCTACAAATCTTTATACATGTGATATTCCTTTATCTGGGTTCTTTTTGTACCATAGGCGATGAACTAGATTTTATAACCACTTTGTCAAAAAAAAAAAAATCACTTCATCCCTTCATAAACTAAAAATTACCATGCATTTCTTTTTTTTTTTCCTTTTTTTTCAGATTTTTTTTGGGACAGAGTTTCTCTGTGTGCAGCCCTGGCTTTCCTTGACCTCACTCTGTAGACCAGGGTGGTCTTGAACTCACAGTAATCTGCTTGCTTCTGTCTCCAAAGTGATAGGAATAAAGGTGTGTACCACCACTGTCTGGCCCCATGCGCTTCTTGTGTTGTCTTTTTCTCCACCATTAGTGGTTTCTATACATATTCTCCTTACACAATGTTATTATTAAGGGAATAGTCTGTGCATTTCTCACTATTATATTCCCAGTCCCTGTGTCAGTTAAATGAATTAAAGATGTGCCAACAGGCACCAAACTATGTTAGTGTCACCTCAGCACTTCCTTTTGGAGTAGTTTGACCGAAGAAACCCAGGCTCTATCTTTCCACTCCATCTACCACATGCCTCTGTCTGTGTGCAGAATGTGATGATCTATTTGTAATCTGTGCACTTGAATTTGACTGCACCTATTGTTTATGTATGTGTCCCAACAAAGAACTTAGCTCTGTATTTATTAGACATCATAGAACACATTGATGACAAAAGAATAATGTCAGGTTCTTTAGAGAAAACTTGAGCAGAGTTTACAGAGAAAGAACTAATTTATTGACCCAAACAAACACTGAAACATCCAGAAAACAAAAAAATCACTGTAAAAACAAATATACACTAGTAAGCAATATCTACGTGATGATTGCATCATTATTGATGGATATTTGTTTAGAGCTTTTAACTTGTTAGCTGCCTTCAGCAAATGATTAGCACAATCCATGCATACAGGCAGGCATTACTCTGCGTTAGAATTGTAGGGAATTCATAATTTAAGATTAAAGCTGTGCATTAGTTTAGGTTCTAAAAGCTGGTTGTATGGGAATCCAAGGTATGTAAAGTTGGTTGTAATGTTGTTCTCTTATAGGCAGGCTAAATAGACGGGATGAGTATAGGTTAGAGGATCAAGGTAAGTCTTAAGTGATCTCAAGGTACATAATTAACATGGCTGTCAGACCCATCAAAAGTTCATTCTCTTATAACATGGTAAGATACCTAGAACTGTATCAATAAAGAGTCCTACTCAGATTGAACATCCAAATAGATTGCTGAAGTTGAGTTGGAGGTGTTTTTAAGTCATAAATGAGTTTATAATCGTTCAAAAAATGGTATGCTCTATATGGATGACCTAACTGATGGCTTCACTGATGCTGAATTCACAGGAAGAAAAAAAAAACAACAACAACCTTAGAAATATTACTTTATGGTGATTTCCACTGTCTCCTGTGAACTCACACCGTACTCCTAAAGGGACAAACTGGACAAGTGAGTTTTTTAAGAACACACAGTAGGGGCCGTGGAACATCTGCATAGTTCAGAGTTCTTGCAGCTCCTTAACAGAGCCCAGTTAGGATCCCAGTTTACAACTCCCTGTAACACCAGTTGCAGTGAATGTGGCATTCCCTTCTGACTTCCAGATTCACAAAGCTTCTATGTAGTGTACAGACATACACTCAAGCAAAATACTTGTACATGTAAAATAAAATTAAATCTTTTTTTAAACAAAATAAGGCTATGTTTGTGAGCATCATTCCTTTTGTGTTCTTTCTTACTGCCACACTTTCCACCGTAATACACAGACTGTACACCAACTGTAGTTGCAGGAGTGAGGTATCTTGAAGTTCTGCCTTCGAAAATAGTAACGCACACACACTCCTATTTGACCTTCAGTGACTTCATAGTCTGTGGAATATTGATCTACACAATCAATGCTATCAGCAAACCTAAAGATTACCAAATACAACTCACTCACTCACTCACTCACTCACTCACTCACTCACTCACTCACTATTACCATTTTTAACCTACAAGCCTCTGGTGGTATATGCACACTGGCTAGTGGTAAGAGGATTCTTCATGGTACAACATAATCACTAGTTCATCTGCTTGCTTGCTTGCTTCTTTAAGTGTTGTTATTTTGTAGATGGTGGTGATGATGGTTTTACAAATGTGCATACATCCTGTTGTATCTGGAAGACACTGTTTCCCAGGAGCCACCATCATTTGTGGCTCTTACAATCTTTCTGCCTCCTTTTCTTTTTTTCCTTTTTTTTTTTTTTTTTTTTTTTTGGTTTTTTGAGACAGGGTTTCTCTGTGTAGCTTTGCGCCTTTCCTGGAACTCACTTGGTAGCCCAGGCTGGCCTCGAACTCACAGAGATCCACCTGGCTCTGCCTCCCGAGTGCTGGGATTAAAGGCGTGCGCCACCACCGCCCGGCCTGCCTCCTTTTCTTTATAGATCCCTGAACCACGAGGGTTGCTATATTGAGATACTGTTTAGAACTGAATGTTCCAAGGTCTCTCACAAACTGCACATTGTCCAGTGGTTGGTGTGTGTTTTATTTTCCATTTACTGCATTGGCACGTGTCTCTGATGAGAGCTGAGTGCTCTCATCAAGGCCTAACACTGATGTATGGGTACAGAAATATGTCATTAGAAGTTGTGGTAATTTGAAGGTAGTTATCCTCCATAAGTTCATGGGAAATGGCACTATTGAGAGTTTGGCTTTGTTGGAGTAGGTATGGCCTTGTTGAAGGAAGTGTGTCACTGTGGAGGCAGGCTTTGAGGTCTCATACATGCTCAAACCATGTTTAGTATCTCAGTTCACTTCATACTGCCTGTGCAAGACTCTCTGCAACCTCTCCAGCACCATGTCTGCCTGCATTCCATCATGTTGCCCTATGACAATAATTGACTAAATCCTTGAAAATATAAGTCACCCCAATGAAATGATTTTCATTTATAAAAGTTGCCATGGTAATGGTGTCTCTTCACAGCAATAGAAACCTCAATTCTATTGCTGTGCAATCTATGCTATTGTAGTTTTATTTCTATGCTCCATTAGAAGACCAATAGCATTGTTTTTTTTTTCTCTAGACCATGGCCCATCTAGTCTCAGGTTATTTTTCACTTTAGCAATGTCAGGTATGGGTTCCATCTCATTGAGTAGGCCTTATCCATTCAGAAACTGGTTATTTACTCTAATAATACTTGTGCCATTATTGCACCAGTATATCTTGCAGGAGGGTCACTGCTGTAGGTTGTGGGGTTTGTAACTGGAATATATTGATGATTGCTTTTCTTCTCTGATAGCCCTTTGAATACATTCAGGTACTGAGAATGCTAGTCATTATGGTTGAAGCTACTATCTGGGTAACAACTTGACTTCTTTATGTTTGATGACAAATATAAGTCTTTTATTCTGCAGTAGGACCTTATCATCTGGTTGTGGAGAGTAACCAATAGCCTTGGCAATACATGGTAACATATAGGGGTTCCAGTTGGGCCCCTTTGTTCAATAATCAACAAGGTGTAACTCCAGACACTGAAGGTTTTACATGGTGGCACATGATGTCTACTGGACACATTTTCTCCTTTATTATTTGTTGACTCTATTCAACTTCCTTTCATACATGTATATATTTTAAGAAGCTTTTAAAGTAGTAGGTTTTCCCAATGGCTTTTATTGTTATTTATTCCTCACAATATTCCTTCCTTTACCCTTCTCTTCCACTCACTCTTTTTTTTAATCCTCCTGTTTCAGATTCTACATACTCTCTCTCCATAACAATACATTCCATTTTACTTTCTTTGGAAGACCCTCTCCTCCTTAATATTCCCTTTATTGGAATCTAACTTCTGAAGTTTTTCCAATTGTAGCACATATATCAAAAGATTAAAAGGTAACACCCCCATAGAATGTTTCTCTTTGATTTGTTTTGTTTCTCTTTTGTTTTCTCAAATGTTTCTATTTGTTTTGCAGAGGGGCTAGTTTCTGTGTTCAGGATATTTTTTCCCCTAGCTCCAGCCCTTGTCCTATGCATTTCCTTTTTCTTAGTTGTTGAATACTATTTAATTGTATAAATAAAGCATATTTCCATTACCCATTCATCAGTGATGAACATCTATAATGTGTCCAAATTCTGTCTATTTTGAACATGTTAACAATTAACATGGATTAACAACTATCTCTATAGTAGGATGTAGTTCTTTGGGCATATGCTGACTGGTGGTACAGTAGGGTCTTGAAGTATATCAATTGGCAGCTTCCTTGGGAATCATCAAATGGTTTCCATAGTGGCTATACATGTTTGCATTCACATTAGTGGTGAATATGTGGTCCCATTTCCTTGTATCCTCATCAGCATATGCTGATATTGGTTTTATTGTTTTAATGATCTTTGACATTCTGATTGGTATAACATGAAATCTTAAAGTTGTTTTGAGTATCATTTCATCCTATGACTATGGATACTTACCATTTCCTTAAGTGTTTCTCACCTACTTGTATTTAATTTTTTTAAGAACTCTGTGCTCACTGGGTAGTTGAGAGTTTGAGACACCTGGGGCTACATAGAGAAATCCTGTATTGAAAAAACAAAACAAAACAAAAAAAACCTCCATGCTTATTTCTATATGCCATTTTAAATTGGGTTACTTTTCTATATTTTCAGGTTTTTAAATTATATAACTTAAAATTAGTATTATATATATATATACTAGTATTATGTATATAAACTTATATAACTAGTATTCTAGATACTAACCCTCTATCATATGTATAATGGATAAAAATATTTTCCTGTTCTATAGAGTGCATATTTGTCTGGGTGATTATGTCCTTTGTGCAAACTTTTCAGCTTCATAGGCTTTATTTAGCTGTGCCCATAGTGCTTGTGCTGTTGGTGAGCTGTTCATTAGTACTTTTAAGGCCAATGAATTCAAGTCTAGTTCCCACTTTCTCTTTTATCATATTTAATATATCTGACCTTATACAGTGGTTCTTGCTACATTTTGATTGGAGTTGTATACAGAGTGTTCAGTATGAATCTATTTGCGTTGTTCTATATGCAGTCATCCATGTAACCAGCACCATTGCTGAAGAATATCTCTTTCCTCTAATGTGTCTTTTTTATTTTTTTATTTTTGTCAAAAATCTGGTGTCCATAGGTGTGAAGACTCATGTCTAAGTCTTTATTTCAATTCCACTGGTCAGTATGTTTGTTTTTATGCCAATATCATGCTATTTTTAATACTATAGCTCTTTATTAATATTTGAAATCTGGGATGGTGTTATCTCTATTAGTGCTTTTATTATTCAGACTTGTTTTAATTATCCTGCTTCTTTCTTGAAGACCTAGGGTCAATTCCCAGTACTCATATGATAAGCACATATTTTGGAATTGTAGTTTTAGGAAATCTGAGGCCCTTTTCTGTTTTCCTCGTGTTTCAGATATGCACATGGTACACAGATATACATGCAGGCAAAACACCCATTTAAGCTTAAAGAAGACACTTGACTGACACTTGTTTATCCTTAATAATCTAAAGAGATTTTATGCATGTTTTTAGACTGTTTCATTGTAGTGAGAGATAGTGGATATTACAGGATCAGTACAGAATTACAGAGATTAGATTTTTCTCTACACATAATTTTTCCTGTCTTAGATTTTCAGTAACTATTGATGAAAGAATTAATTCTTACTGTATTTACTATAATTCTAAATGCAAGTATGGGAGTTGTGTTTCTTGCCCTGTATCTCTGGCACAAATGTTTCACCTTATTGGGCAGGACTGCATCAATCTCACACTGAAGTTTCTTTTGGACACCAGGGTGAGTTGCCAGTAAATATGTAATAAAAGAAAGAGTGCTGCTTGTTGTATCATAGCCAGCAAAATAAATGTAGCTGATTGGGCCATGATCTCCAGATCAGAAATCACTAAAAGGAAATTAGGCATTTTATGTCAATGATCAAGGCTGGTGCCTACACAGAGTTTTCGCCTACTTTGTTTTACCATCTTTGGTACAGGAAGGTACTCTTCTGTAGATGTAACGAACAGTCTTATTAAATAAGAAACACAAAAACAATGTAAAAGAGAAAGCCGAGAGGTCAGAGCTCAGAGCTAAAATCTCACCTTTCCTCCTGCGGTGTCCCAGCTTCCTGAAAGAGAGCTATATCCTGTCTGTTCATCTTTTTATAGTATTTTGTTCTGCCTCTCATTGGTTGTAAACCCAAACACGTGACTGCCTCGTCACTGTCTGTATGTACAGCCCCCTAGGTCTTAAAGGCATATGTCTCCAATGCTGGCTGTATCCCTGAACACACAGAGATCTATGGGATTAAAGGCATGTGCCACCACCGCCACACTCTGTCTATGGCTCTAATAGCTCTGACCCCTGGGCAACTTTATTTATTAACATACAATCAAAATCACATTTCAGTACAATTAGAATATATATCCAATGTATACAAGTAATAAATACCTAAACAGGTATTTGACAAATCAGAGAAAATAATTCCATTATCTATCCTATTTTGGTAAATCCAAGATGTATTTAATGCACTTTCTATCCTAATTAATTTTCAACTATAACTAACTAATCTTCAACCATAACTAACTAATCTTCAACTCCCTCAGAGACCCAAGAAGGGAATAATATTAGCTAACAAAAATAAAAACAGGAAGTGCATGCAAGCAACTTCCAAAAAATTTGTGAGTTGACAGAAACAGCCAGCTGCCTGGGCAGTCACCTGAGGTTTCTCCACAGTGTTGGGGCATCATCTTCAGCCTATAGGCTTAGAGTATCTGACAGACTCATTTGTGAAGTAGGATGTACACAAGGTCAACAGTTCAACCTCACATTGGGTGAGAGCAGTCCATGTACCAGAAACACCTGAATTCCACTAGTGTCCTGTCATGATTCAGGATTTTAAATTCTGGAACTGTTGACAGTTTTTTAATTCAGCTGTCCATTCTTCTTGGCTGTGTATATATGGCTTCATCTCAACATCCCCTTCTTCTCCACATCCCTCTATTGAATGCCAGTCTACTATCAAGAGGTGTGAGCTTTCAGCTGCTGTTCCATTGCACAACAGAAGCCATCGGCCCTCTGCCTGTTAAACTGCCTTCGAAGAAAAGGGCACCGTACCTTTTCCGGATGCGAAGGCCACTTCAGGGATGGGGCCATATTGTCCTGGCCTCAGAAGATGCCTTTTGATAAAGCCATAACCACACTTGTTTTGGCAAGAATCAGTAGTCCCTTGTTTCGTGTTCTACCTGTCCATTTTGTCCTGTTGATTCGAGGATACTTTGTTGTCCAGTGGCTAACTTTTGCCAAAATGAAAGTTGACTCCATATGCAGTTTATTCAATGCCCATATTTTCTCTGAAGCAGATTGGTACTGCCAGGAGCCGACATGTCTCAAAAAAGAAAAATTTTCTAAGTTATTAAAACATTTTCAATGCCATATTCTGTAGATCTCTGAAGGGTTTGAAGATGACCTGTCTAAAACATCTCTGCTCAATTTTTAAAACATATCTAATATGAATACAAGTTCTATTGTATTGTCTGACTACTAACTTTCATTTCTTTATATCCTAATAGTTGGTCATAATAACATTCAAGGATCAGAAAATTGCATCATTGTTAAATGAATGGTATAAATACAATTATAAATATACATATAGCATTTTCTAACAATATCAGTTTCAAATTTGTATACAATATAAAACAATCCAATCCAATGTAAATTATTTAAAACTAGTAATTGTCTTTTTCTTTTCTCTCTTTCTTTTCTTTTCTTTCTTTCTTTCTTTCTTTCTTTCTTTCTTTCTTTCTTTCTTTCTTTCTTTCTTTCTTTCTTTCTTTCTTTCTTTTTTTTTAAACAAGAACCTTAAATCTAATCTCCTTTGCTTAGCCTTTTTCCTAACCTTTGACAACAACTTGTAACCAACCCCCCTAAATACTGAAAATTATCCCAGACCCAAAACCCATTAAAAAGACCAAAAAACCACCCACCCCACACCACCTCTTTGGGAATGTGGGCATCGTATTCTTAAAATTGCTTCCTGCTGGGTATGGGTGAAGTTTTCTTTATCCTGAAAGAAAAATTTTAGGTTAATTGTCAAATTCTAGGAGAGGTAACTATATCCTTCATTATCCAGTCTGTGTATAATGCCAAAGTTCAGGGTTTATCTCAAGTCCTTATTCAAGTAATCTTTGAGACTGGATCATCTCAGATAGTCATCTCAAAATTGCTCTGAGCACCTTGTAGTTCAAAGCTGATCTGTGGATGATGTTTGTCAGCTTAATGATATTATTATTGTCCAATTGGAATTGTTGTTGTTGTGGGGCGCCATCTTCTTCCTGGAGACTTCAGCTGATGTTAGGCCTGGCCGTGATTTCCTGCAGAAAACTGATAAGAGACTCGAACACAAAGACATATATATGCAGGTAATTGAAGCCTTTTTTTTTTCTAGAATTAGTACTCTATATGACCATTCATATCTTAACAAAGTTTAAAATGTATGTATATATATATATATATATATATATATATATATATATATATATATATATATATCTGTATATCTATATATGTTAATCTTGTAAAATTTGATATAAAATTCATACTTTAAGAAAAGTTTAAAGAATCAGAATAGAATCAAAGAGTTGAGATTAGTAATAGAATAGTCCCTTAATTAATTTTGCTTTTGTCCTGTACCATAGCAGAAGATGGCTCTTTTATTCTGGCATGATACAGGGAGTTTGCATTTTCCTTTTAACAACATGCTTGAGTTTAAAGAAGGAGAGAGCCATTCTCCAATTCCAAAGTCAGCTTTAAATTTTAATTGAACTGGGACTATTAGAAGACCAATAGTGTTAAATCTTTAGAGAAAATCAGAAACAAACATTTAGGAAGACATAAAATTTTTTACATAATATATACCCATACGCCGTTTCATTCTGTTTCTTGGGATAGATGATTTTTCCCTTTTCTTCAGTTGTCTCATTTGTCCAGTGTTCTTCAGATTCCTTAACCTTCATTCTCCTAAAAGACAAAAACAAAAACCTTTCCCCAAGACTAATTTTGGGGATGTTTCCTTTTGGCAAGTTATTATCTGATTAAATGAAAAGGCATGTGTTACTGGTATAAGTTAGTTTAAATTGGATGTTCATGCTGGTTGATGAACTATCACCTCCTATAATTAAGAGGTCTCTCTTGTTCAAATCCAACCTTTATCAATTTTGATGGTACCCACAGCTTATCTTCTCCTGTAGAAACAAAAGCAAAACCTCGTCCCCAATGTAACACATACCCTGGTTTCCATTCTGAGGTCAGTACATCCTTAAAGTATATAGGCTGATTTAATTCTGTAGTTTTTTCTATTATCCAATGTCTCTCTGCAGCTGTTGTTCCTTTCTCATTGGCATTCAGAAAATTCAAAGTTAGAAGAGCATTATGCAGTCTATTTCTGGGGGATTTTGTTACCCCTTTCTGTTTATTTAGCATATCCTTTAGTGTTCTGTTTGATCTTTCTATAACTGCTTGACCTGTAGGATTATGTGGTATGCCTGTAATATGCTTTATATTGTAATAAGCAAAAAACTGTTTCATTCTAACAGAGTCATATGATGGAGCATTGTCAGTTTTTATTTGTGCAGGTATACCCATGATGGCCATAACTTGTGGCAAATGAGTGATTACAGAATCAGCTTTTAAAGAACTCAAAGCATTGCCCATTGAAATCCCGAATAAGTATCGATGGTGTGGTGTACATATTTCAATTTTCCAAATTCTCCAAAGTGAAACACATCCATCTGCCAGATTTCATTCCTCTGAGTACCCTTTGGGTTACATCCTGCTGGTAATGGCGTTTGATTGTAGAAGGAACAAGTAGGACATTTCTTTACTATTTCTTTGGCTTGTTGCCAGGTTATGGAAAAATCCTTTTTTAAGCCTTTACTATTGACATGATGTTTTTTATGAAATTCTGAGGCCTCCAGCACATTTCCTATCAATAATTTTTCAATCTCACCATTGCCTTGTGCTAGAGGGCCTGGCAGACCAGTATGGGACCAAATGTGAGTTAGATATAAAGGATGATTCCTTTTCCTGATTGTATCTTGTAATTGAATAAATAGTGAAGTTAATTCTGAAGCATCAGGGATAAATTCTGCAGTCTCAATATGTAACACCACTCTTTCAGCATACTGAGAGTCAGTTACTATGTTGAGAGGTTCTGAAAAATCCATTAATACCAACAGAATAACATACAATTCTGATTTTTGAACTGAATTATAAGGACTTTGAACCACTCTACTTAAATTTTCTGATTTGCAACCTGCCTTTCCTTCTTTGTTGGCATCTGTATAAAATGTATGAACTCCAGATATGGGTTTTTGCCGTACAATTCGAGGCAAGATCACTTCTATTGCTTTTGGGATATTTGCTGTTAATTTCTCCCAAAAAATTACTGCAAGCTCTTTGCCAAGTTTCACTTTCTGTCCATAATTTTTCAATGTCCTCCTTAGTTAATGGTATGACAATTTCTGTTGGGTCTATGCCTGTTAACTGACGAAGTCTCAATTTTTTTTTGTAAATCAAGTCAGAGATTTTTTCCACATAAGTTTTTAATTTTTTATTTGGTTTATTTGGTAAAAATATCCATTCCAATATAATATCTTCCCTCTACATTAATATTCAAGTAGGAGAACGCCTAGAAGGTAAAATAACCAAAATGCAATCCAGCTTTGGATCAATACGATCCACGTGTCCTTCATGCACTTTCTTTTCTACCAAGGCCAATTCTTTCTCAGCTTCAGGTGATAATTCTCTTGGACTATTTAAGTCCTTGTCACCTTCTAAGGTTTTAAACAAATTAGTCAGTTCATCATTTTTTACCCCAACAATAGTTCGTAGATGAGAAATATCTCAAAATAGTCTTTGAAAGTCATTAAGAGTCTGTAGTCAATCTCTCCTAATTTGCAACTTTTGGGGTCTAATTTTTTGTAGCTCTATTTTATATCCTAAATAATTAATAGAATCTCCTCTTTGTATTTTTTCAGGAGCAATTTGTAATCCCCAGCAAGGCAAAATTTTCTTTACTTCTTCAAACATTCTTTCTAAAGTATCTGCA
Organism: Peromyscus maniculatus bairdii; assembly: GCF_049852395.1. Taxonomy (NCBI): domain Eukaryota; kingdom Metazoa; phylum Chordata; class Mammalia; order Rodentia; family Cricetidae; genus Peromyscus; species Peromyscus maniculatus. The sequence goes on along the minus strand of NC_134874.1, from coordinate 41,542,683 downwards.
TTTGAGTCAGCTAGTAAAATATCATCCATATAATGATAAATTATAGATTTAGGTAATTTTTTACGTATCACTTCCAATGGCTGTTATACAAAATATTGGCACAGAGTTGGGCTATTCAACATTCCTTTGGGACAACCCTCCATTGAAATCTTTTAACCGGTTGAGAATTATTATAAGTAGGTACTGTAAATGCAAATCTTTCTCTGTCTTTTTCTTGTAAGGGTATTGAAAAGAAACAGTCTTTTAAATTAAAAGCTATGAGAGGCCATCCTTTTGGTAATAGAGTAGGCAAAGGCATCCCAGATTGTAGAGAGTTCATTGGCTGAATTACTTTGTTAATTGCTCTAAGGTCTGTTACCATTCTCCATTTACCAGATTTCTTTTTAATAACAAATACAGGAGAATTCCAAGGGTTGGTTGATTCTTCAATATGCTGAGCATTTAACTGTTCTTCTACCAGCTCTTCTAAAGCCTGGAGTTTCTCTGTTGTTAAAGGCCATTGCTGTATCCATACAGGCTTGTCTGTTAACCATTTTAAAGGTAGAGCTGTTGGTGTCTTTGGAAGATCATCAGTTATTGTGCCCTGTTCTTGTATAATATGGATATCTGGTGACCACTCATTAGAACAATATCTTCTAATATTTCTCTCAGTAACATGTGCTAGTTTATTATTTGTTTCTGAGATTGGAGGGATGTTAATCTGAGTATTCAATTGTTGCAACAAGTCTCGACCCCACAGGTTCATAGTTATGTTAGCCACATATGGTTTTAATTTTCCTCTCTGTCCTTCTGGACCTATACATTCCAGCCATCTTGCACTCTGTTTCACCTGAGATAATGTTCCAATTCCTAACAGTTGAACATTTACCTCCTGAAGAGGCCAAGTTGGATGCCAATATTCTGGTGCAATTATGGTAACATCCACACCTGTGTCTACCAGACCAGACAACAAAACACCATTTATTTTTATTGTTAATTTTGGTCTTTGTTCATTAATAGAAGTTTGCCAAAAATTTTTCTTTGTGTTTTCTTCTGAATTTTCTATTCTCTCTGTTTCATCATCCTGAGCAGCATGATTTATTCCAATAGGCATTTGGTTATTTAATCGCTCAGAGCAGAGATTTCCTCTATGGCTGCAGGAAAGGTTTGAACTGGATTTGCAATGGGGGCCTGTGCGAGGCCCCTCTGGGAGTTTCCCGAAGACTGAGGCAAAGGATTACCCTGTCTGTCCTTTGTTGATCTACATTCGTTGGTCCAGTGTTTTCCCTTACCACACCTTCTGCATACTCCAGAAGGAAGGGGCATTCTGTTGCCATTGTTCCTTGAAGAAACATTGTTTCTAGGAATGACCTGTTTACAGTCCCTTTTCAAATGTCCTTGCTTTCCACATCCAAAACATCTAACATTTCTCAAACCTTTTGAAATTGCTTCTCCTACCCACATATCATCATGCTCATCAGCCTCTACATTAACTGTGTCTCTAATCCAATCTTCCAAAGGTGCAGATCTTGCCATTAACGGCCTGATTATTATTTTGCATGCTGCATTCGCATTTTCAAAGGCCAAAGATTCAATTATTGCCTTACTAGCTTCTGAATTCGAGACCATTCTCTTTACTGCTGAAGCCAGTCTTTGTAAAAAATCTGTAAAAGACTCTTTTGGGCCTTGCATCACCTTTGTAAATGACCCAGATTTTTTCTTGGTTCCTCAACTCTGTCCCATCCATTCAAGGCTGCCGCTCGACATAAAATTAGGGTTTGGACATCATGTAAACATTGTGTTTGTACTGAAGCATATTGGCCTTCTCCAATAAGTTGATCCTGGCAAACTTGTATTCCTTTATCCCTCCATTGTTTTTCTATGCTTTTAGCCTCATCCTTAAACCAGGTCAGAAATTGAAGTCTCTGGCTGGCTTCCAGAACAGCTTGTGCGAGGTCCTGCCAGTTGTGGTACAATCCTATTATATGTTGACCAGAGTTTAACATTTGCCTTACATATGGGGAATGCATGCCATAAGATACTATTGCCTCCTTAAACCTTTTTAAATCCAACATTTCAATTGGAGCCTAAATATTTTGTGTAGCCATTTGATCAGGCATCTGCTGTACGGTTACAGGATAAATTAAGGGTGACTGTGTGAAAATAGGCTTTCTTTCTATAACCTTATGATTCAAACTTGAAACAACTTCGCTGTTAATTTCTTCTGTCTGAATTTTTACAGGTTTAATAAGGTTTTCTAAAGCTGTTATCCTGCCACTTACATTGACTATCTTTTTAAATATTAAAATGAGGATTAGCATAGTGATAAACTGCATAATTCCACCAATACTAATCTTCTCATATAGTTGTTCCATTGTCAGACTGCCTAAAATTTTGAACAAAACCCAATTTTCTTCCAATGTACACATAAAACCCATTTTTTTTAATGTGGAAAAAAATTCTCTTTTAGATAGTTTCCTTTAAAATATCTGATATGTTATGTCTTACCAAATCTGCATAGAACAGTAGAAATCCGAGGGGATTTTCAAAACAGCCACCTAGTGTCCAAGGTGTAAATCCAGAGAGAGAGAGAGAGAGAGAGAGAGAGAGAGAGAGAGAGAGAGAGAACAAGAAATCATAGCCGGCTAAAGCTTAAATCCAGCCACGTGTTCCCTCTTGTGCCGAGTCAAGGCTTGGGTCTGGTTTCCTTAAGCTCCGATCACGTGCGTTGGGTTTACAGGCAGGGCCCTGTTCGGCAGGGCAGGTCTGAGTTGTTTGTAGCACCGGCTTTAAGCAAGCTGCTCACAGTTAGTCCGGCCTCAGGCCAAGCATATCTAGGCCCGGGCTGAGAAGTCTCCACTCAAACTAGGAAGCCGACCACCTGGCCTGCCGCCCTTGCGGGAAAGCCGACCTGCCGCCAAGCCAAGCGGTTTTTAATGGATTCTTGTCACATTGGGCGCCAGATGTAGATGTAACCAAAAGTCTTATTAAATAAGAAACACAGAAACAGCCGGGCGGTGGTGGCGCACGCCTTTAATCCCAGCACTCGGGAGTCAGAGGCAGGCGGATCTCTGTGAGTTCGAGGCTAGCCTGGGCTACCAAGTGAGTTCCAGGAAAGGGGCAAAGCTACACAGAGAAACCCTGTCTTGGAAAAACCAAAAAAAAAAAAAAAAAAAAAAAAAAAAGAAACACAGAAACAATGTAAAAGAGAAAGCCAAGAGGTCAGAGCTCAGAGCTAAAATCTCACCCTTCCTCCTGCAGTGTCCCAGCTTCCCGAAAGAGAGCTATATCCTGTCTGTTCATCTTTTTATAGTATTTTGTTCTGCCTTCTCATTGGTTGTAAACCCAAACACGTGACTGCCTCGTCACTGTCTGTATGTACAGCCCCCTAGGTCTTAAAGGCATATGTCTCCAATGCTGGCTGTATCCCTGAACACAAAGAGATCTATGGGATTAAAGGCGTGTGCCACCACCGCCACACTCTGTCTATGGCTCTAATAGCTCTGACCCCCAGGCAACTTTCTTTATTAACATACAATCAAAATCACATTTCAGTACAATTAGAATACCACCACACTCTTCTCTATATCTACAATTGTGTACTGCCTGCAAGATATGCTAGGACAATGGTGGTACAAACTTGGGACAGTAACCAACTAATAACTAATTTGACACAAGACCTACTCCATAAGATGGAACCAAGACTTGGTGTAGCTGGAGTTTTCTCCAGTCCTGCTTGGGCCCCCATAGTTCCACAGCCCCCTTATAAAATAATCACTCAGAAGCTCATATTAATTAAAATTGTTTGGCCATTAGCTCAGGCTAACTATTGACTAGCTCTTACATTTTAAATTAACCCATTTCTATTAATCTATAAGTTGCCTCTTGGCTTGTTGCTTACTGGTATTTTACATGTTGCTTGTCATGGCAGTGTCTGGCAGCGTCTCCCTGCCTCAGCCTTCCACTTCCCAGAATTCTCCTTTCTCCTTGTCCCTCCTATACTTCCTGCCTGACTACTGATCAATCAGCACTTTATTTATCAGTCAATCATCCACAGGAACTTGGCACTGCTTAAATGACCTGAAACTTGAGACTAGATAGCCTGGAGACCAAGGGCAAAACTAAATAATACTGACGTAAGAAAAGAAAAAGAAATGTGGAGATAAAATTGCTGTGGATATTGCTCTGTATGCTGCGAATGTGTTGCTCTGATTGGTTAATAAATTACTCTGAAATACTAAACACAGTTACAGTGAGGAAAAGAATCAAGAGGAAATATATTATAAATACTGTGGTTTACCTTCTTTAATGCACTATGTTGTTATGAAAGGTAAAACAAGGTTCCACAGTCCCTAAGCTAATGAACACACTCCAATGCATGAACCACAGTGAAAGTTGGTATCTGAATATGGTTTTTCCTGATTGGATCCTATGGCAGATTTGGAGGTAGAGGTTCTGATTTAGTGGCCCTGCATGAGGCTGAGAATTAGCATTTGACTGATGTAGGTAACCCACACATCACTGAAGACTCTTGGAGTGTGAAAGTCATGCTCATAACAGACCTTCAGATTTTTAGAAGTTTAATTCAAATATAAATATTTAATTTCTTCCTTTCTCTCCTCCCCCCTACCCCTCCCATGACAAACCTTCACTAACTCTCAAATTTAGGGCCTTTTATTTAACCATTTTTATTACATATAAAAATAAACAAATAATTATATAAATGTAACTGATGAGTCTGCTCAGTTTTGCCTACTTGCATTTGTTTCTGGGTTGGCCATTTAGTATTGGCTAAACAATCAGGGACTCATCTCTGTGGAAGACTAATTATCTCTCAGCTGTTCTAAACTACCTGGAGCTCTTCTTCTAAGGATGGGTTCTCATGAGATTTTATCCATTTATGTTGGAAAGCCAGATGTTGTTGGGACAATTCAAGTCTTGGTTAGGCAGCCATATTGATATTTTATGGTTGTGGTTTCCCTATTATTGATGTAAGGTACAATACCTTGATATTTTCTGTATGTATATACTCCATGATTTTAGAAAAATTTTCAGGCTGCTTCATATAACATAGCATGCCTGTGTCTTTTGGCAATTTAGTAGGAAACCTTCTCTGCTTGAACGACACCTCTACATTTTAAGAACAAGCCCCTCCCCATCTCCCTTTTAGACCCCAAGGCATTCTTAGTTACCATTATGGGACTTGGAATTCTGGGAGTTCATTATCAGCTGAAGAAAATACACTTGGTGCTGAAAGTAGACAGAAATTTTAAAGGCAGAAGTTGTGTTGTGAGGCCAAAAATGCATGTGGAATGAAACCTTAAACTTAAATAAGTGAGCTGAAGGACAGAAATCAAAGGATTGGATTATCTCATACTTAACTCAGCATCAAACATGCAACAAAACCTGATAAAACCACATGTGATATGCAAGAATAAATGAGGATATTGGGTGGTATGGGAGAGAATTTTGTGTGTGTGTGTGTGTATGCCATGAGGAAATTTTTACTTTGTGTGCTAACTAAAAATAAATTTAAAATTTTAATAGATTTGAAAAATAGCCTACATAGCTATAGAGAAAAACAATGGATAGATAAAGCAAAATGTTAAAAGCTTTCTGGTGTTTTTCACAAAGGGATCCTGAGGGTTGTTGAGGGAATCCACCTTCACTTCAAATGAGATACCAGAGATCACACCCATGCTATAGGCCCCAAAGATCCTGAGTAGAGAAACAAGAGTTGGTAAGTGACCCACACAGGCCCTGCCTCGAGCTCATGAAGCATGAATACTTTCCAAACTCTCAGAAACTGTGTTGTGTTTGGGGGAAGTCATCTCTGTGTAATAAAAGAACTAAGGATGTTTCTGGTTAAAATAAAAAAATGGACTCAGTAAGTTTTTGGTACACTAGAGCTATGTAATAATTTATGTTCATCATGCTCCAGATAGCCTGAGCTTACCACTTTAGTGTAATCATAAGATAACAGGGTTTTACTCCCTACCCCATTTCCAGAACCTTCTTTCTTTTGAGTTTGATGGAAATATGGGAGAAAATGTTTTCTTTTTGATATTTTTCTAAGTACCTCAGCAAAAACTCAGGTTTTAGATTGTTCAATGCCACAAGCTGTAACACTCTTGGCCAAACCAACTACCTTAGTATGTACCACATAATTCTCCTCCCACAGTTCCCAAATTCCACAACTATAGCTATCCTAAGATTATGTTCTTTCAAAGATTTATAATTTATCTTCTAGAATATACAAGATGACAAGAGCTAAGCTAAATTTGTCCTATGTGCACAGTTGGGGGAGGGGAGACTGTTTCTTCCAAGGAAATCTGGGAGTTGCCCCTTCTCAAATAGTTCACAGCATGGGACCATCACATTCCTCCTTTACACTGGCTCTGGAATAGTTCAACACAGGGGACATTAGCTACCTGCAGGCATGGGGAGGTCCCCACATGGGGCACAGAGCCCCCAGACAATGCATGCAGCACTACTCACTCTTTCATGGTACTCGTGTTGTCTTTCTCTGCATCTGACTCCTCTTTCACCAGTGCATCTCCATACTGTTGGATGATGGGGAACATCTAAGCACAAAACACAACACATTCTGCTATTAAATGTAGGGTCCTGAGTTCCAACATAGCAAGCCTTTGAAATTATGAAAGGCCAGTCACATTTTCAAATGCAGCATAGAGCCCTTTGATAGGCACTTTCTTGCCCGGCTCCTCAAATTTGAGTTTCCTAACTTTATCTTCTCCACATATGCTCTCCTCCTCAGATGGAGCCCAAGTAAGGAAAGACTTCCAGTCTTCCTCTGCAAACTGTGTTCTTTAATATCTTTATCTTGATGATTCATTCACTCCATTTTCCACTGTCAGGATTTATCCCTAGGAGATATGGACCCAAAAATATTTTGGGGGACAGAGAGGTGATGGCAAATCAGTCTTCTGCAACTATTTCCATGCCAGTGAGGGACATAGTCTTTGCCTAAGAGGACCATGATTATCTTATACTAAAATTAAAATTCTGTTTCTTGGAGAGGAGGCCTTGGATTCTCAAGAATAGAATTGGTGGGAATACCTGTATCATAGCGAGTTTAGTCTATTCAATGATAAAAATATTTCACTATTCTTGGAATATAGGCTGGTAATAGAGTCCTTCCTAGGTTGTATAATATCATGGACTAGTGGACTTCAATGGAAATATATAAATATTAAAATATATTCCTATGTCAAAATGATATTATTAGAGATAACTGGAATTGGGAGGCCATATGGAAACCTAGTGCAGTGGAAATTCCCTGGAATCTATAAGGTTGACCCTATTGAAGACTAGTAATGGGGGATTTGGAGCCTGGACTGTTTATCTTTTGTAACCAGACAAGGCTTACAATATTGGAATATCAACCCAACCACAAAATCTTTGACCTACAATCACGCCTGCAAGATGTGCTGGGGTAAAGGTAGCAGAGAACTTGTGGGAATGGCCAATTGATGAATAGCCTAATTTGAGGCTCAAGCCAGGAGACTGAGCCCATGCCTGACCCTCCATAGATGGCCAGAAGTCAGAGGCTGGCTAGCCTAGAGACCTAGGATAGAACCAAACATGACTAGCCAAAAAGAAAATTCAATGAAATGATTCCTCCTGATATTCTACTATCCTCATAGACCAGAGCCTAGCACAAACATCATCAGAGAGGTTTCATCCAGCAACTGATAGGAGCACACACAGAGAACCACAAACAAACATTAGGAAGAAGAGGGATGAGTTACAGGAGTCTAAGGGATCAAGGACGTTACAATAACACAGATCATTGTATCAATGAACCAGGGATCATATGGCCTCACAGAGATTGAAGAGACAATCATGGAACCCCTATGGGTCTGAGCTAGGTCCTCTGCATAAGTGTTGTATTCTGCTAGTACCTTACCATTGGGATATGGAAATTAAGCAATATCCTTGGCAATAGCTTGTGATGCTTAGGAGTACTCAGTGGTCCCTCTTTGGCCAATGACTCAATGAGGTGTAGTCATTGAAGGTTTTACTTGATGGCATAAAATGTCTTGTTGGGGCATTTTCTCCTTATTTGGTGCCTCTATTTAAATTCCTGTCACATACATATATATTTCAAGAAGTTTTTTTATAGGAATAGGTTTTCAAATGTCCCTGATTATTAGTTGTCAGCCTCTACATTCCCCCCTTCCCCCCTATTTTCCATTGTTCTTCCTACATAATCCTCCTATTCTAGTCTGCCCTGTATCTCTTCATAACAATATGTTATATTTCTCCTTCCTCAGAATATCCTTTCTTCCACCTTGCTCTCTTAGTAGGTACCTAACCTCTGAGGCTATTCAGATTGTAGCACTCATTTCAAAGACTTAACAGCTAACATCCTCATATAAGACAAAAATATTTGTCTTTTGTGGTCTATGTTTCTTGACTCAGGATGATTTTTTTAGTTCCCTCTATTTACCAGCTAATTTCATTTTTTAAACATATTTCACTCTGTAAAAATATCATATTTTTATTATCTACTCATCAGCTGATGAACATCTAGGGTATTTCCAATCTGCTATAGGTTAGCAATGAACATTGATGAGCGAGTATCTCTGTAGTTTGATGTAGAGTCCTTCTGGTGTAAGCTTACTGGTGGTATAGCATAGCTTGATCTTAGAGTATATTGATTGGCAGTTTCATCAGGGACCCCCACACTGATTTCCATAGTCACACAAATTAGCACTCCCATTAGCAATGAATAAATGTTCCTCTTTCCTCATATCCTCACCAGCATGTGCTGTTATTTGTTTTATTGATCTTTGTCATTGTGACTGGTGTAACATGAAATCTCAAAATAGTTGAATTTGCATTTCCCCGATGTTTAAAGATGTCATACATTTCACCAGGTGTTTCTCAGCTATTTGTATTTCATCTTTTGAGAACTTTCTGCTTAATTCTATATAAAATTTTAAAATTGGGTTGTTTTCTTAATTTTCATTTCTTCTAAGATTTATGTATATCCTAGATACTAACCTAACACCAGATATATAATTTATAAAGATAATTTTCCAATATATAGAGTGTCTCTTTGTAGGACTACTGGTGTCCTTTGCCATACAGAATATTTTGAGCTTCATGAGGTCTCCTTTTTTAATCATTGGTCTTAGTGCTTGTGCTATTAATATATTAATTAGAAAATACTTTCAGTGCCAATGTGTTCAATTCTATTTCACACATTCTCTTTTATCAGATTCACTGTGTCTGGCCTTATGTTGAGGTCTTTGGTCTACTTTTAAGTGGAGTTTTTTGCAGGGTATTTAACATGAATCTAATTGAATTCTTCTACATGCAGTCAAGCAGTTTGATCAGCACTTGATGAAGATGCTCTCTCTCCTCCAGTATGAATTCTTTGCCCGTTTTTTTTTGTAAGAAATCAGACATTCACAGAAGTGTGGACTTATGTGTAAGTCTTCAATTGGTCAATGTGTCTGTTTTATGACAATCCTAGCAATTTTATTACTGTAAGTCTGTAGTACAGCTTGAAGTCTGGGATGGTGGTATTGTCAGTAGTTCTTTCATTGTTATGATTTTAGTTATTGTGTGTAGGTGTGTTAGTTTGAATGTATCTGGCCCCCATAATTCATAGGGAGTGGCAATATAGGAGTTGTGGTTTTGTTGGAGGAAGTGTGTTACTTTGTGGGGGGGGGCGGGCTTTGAGGTATCCTATGCTGAAGCTATGCCCAGTGTCTCAGACCACTTCCTGTTGCTTATGGGTCAAGATGCAGGATTCTCAGCTCTTTCTCCAGCACATCTGCCTGCATGTCACCTACCATGAAGATAATGGACTAAACCACTGAAACTATAAGCCATCCTAAATAAATGTTTTCCTTAATAGGAGTTGCCATGGTCATGGTATATTTTCCACAGACCCTAACTAAGATGCTGTGTATCGGTATATGTGTCTGTGTGTGTGTGTGTGCAGACTTGTGTTCGATGTGTTTCATTGGGTATTTCATTGACTCTGTAGATGGCTTTTGGTAGCAGGGCAGTTTTCACTATAATCATCCTACTGATCAGAGCACATGGGAGAATGTTACAACAGAATGTTACATCTTCTGGTGTAATTGTCAATGTCTTCTTCAATATCTTAAAGTTGTTTTAGTTTTCAAAAATACAAATCATTCACTTGTCTGGTTAGAATTATCACAAGAAACTGATTAAAGAAGAAAAGTTTTATCTTAGTAGTCACTCTCTTGCAGTCATTTCAGAAGAAGAATTAAAAAACATTCAAATTCTATTTACAAGGCAAAGGAATTCAAAAACATTAAGGACATTTCTTGAATCAGAGAAGACATTGAAAATATCATACAGTTCTTAGAAAACTCAAAACACTGTATTATTGCATCATTTTAACATTTTAACATCTGCATTTCATCTTTCCTTAAGTAATTTATTGGTGAAATTATTAAGGCCACTCCACTTAGTTAAAAGGAAGATTTATTTAGTGGGTAATTTACAAAAAGGGAAAGGTAGGTCGCAGGGTCTGGGGAAGGTCTATCACAATCCAGCGGTGTTCTCTGGAGCTCTGCTCGGTCCACCTACCCCGTTCAGGGTCCTGGCACAGAGAGAGTGCTCGCCCATCCAGCTTTTGGGTCTCCAGGCACCTCCCCTGGCCCCACCTCAGAGGCGTGACAGTTGCCAGAGTCTCAATGGGGGTTGGAGTTTCCAGATCCAAGCTGGAATGGCTACCCACTACAGTTAATTCATTTTTAATAAAGGAAATCCCATCGGATCTCTTATTTTGACTTCTATAAATCAGACTATTCTTAGTTATTTTACTCAGAAAAAAGATATAGAGCTGCAAAGATATTTTGGTGGGAAAGGAACCTGACACCCAGTCTGACCAGCTGAGTTTGACCTGTGTGACCCATGTTGTGACAGGAGAGAAATGACTCATCAAAGTTGTCTTCTTACCTTCATCCTCATGTAGTGACATGAGATGGAGCCCACAAAGGCACACAATAAAAATTCCACATATAATAAAATTTTAAAAAGAAAGAGATGAATTGTTTATACCATAACAAACAAGAAAAAATTTT